>NC_068920.1:6041409-6184401 GCF_023091745.1 Budorcas taxicolor
CACCGGCTCGCCTTTCACGCCGAGGATCGACTCACACCAAGGTGGCACGTGGCACAGCCCTGTGGGAAGGCCTCGTGGGAAAGCCTCGAGGGAAAGCCTCGAGGGAAAGCCACAGATCCCTTGATTCACGTGACAGGAAGCGTGACACTACTGCTGCAGCTCGGGAGGAAAGCGCACGTGCATGACCCCGCTCGAGACGAGGCCTGACTCCCCTGGGGAGACTCAGAAGCACCCCAAGATCCATGGCAATACTGGAGAGGAATCCTCAGTTTCCGGCCCCGACTCCACACAAGGTCTTAGGCACCGGCATCGACGCGAGAGGAATCCTGAGATTTCACCTAGCAACTCGCATGGGGACTGGCCTTTCCTGAGGCCACCAGAGCGGGTCCCTGAGGTCCCCGTCGTAACTCGAGACGACCTGCCGCAACTCGAGAAAATCCAGGAGGTTCTCCCCTCCAGGCGAGAGGAGGCACATTTCCGCAGAGGCTTCTCGGGGCTAATCACACCTCACCTCTGGAACGTCGAAAGGGTCCTTCCCACCCTTGGTGCAACTCAAGAAGTTCCCCGACATACCCGTCTCCACTGGAGAGGAAACACGAGGGTCCCGCCCACATCCAGATGAGCCCCGTTTCCGCCTCGTAGCTCGAGGTGAGGGATCCTTTCCCTGCTTCGTCGGGAAAGAAATCCGGGCGTTCCCGTCGCATCTCAAGAGGAGGCCCTCTCAACAGGAACGGCGAGAGGAACTCCAGGGTCGTGCCACCATTCCAAGAGTCCCCCAGATGTCTCAGTCCATTCCAGAGGAACCACTTTTCCCTTCAACGGCTCGTCTTTCACGCCGAGGATCGACTCACACCAAGGTGGCACTTGGCACAGCCCTGTGGGAAAGCGTCGTGGGAACGCCTCGAGGGAAAGCCTCGAGGGAAAGCCACAGATCCCTTGATCCACGTGACAGGAAGCGTGACCCTACTGCTGCAGCTCGGGAGGGAAGCGCACGTGCATGCCCCCACTCGAGACGAGGCCTGACTCCCCTGGGGAGACTCAGAGGCACCCCAAAATCCATATCAACTCTGGAGAGGAATCCTCAGGTTCCGGCCCCGACTCCACACAAGGTCTTAGGCCCTGGCATTGACGGGAGAGGAATCCCGAGATGGCCCCTAGCAACTCGCATGGGGACTGGTCCTTCCTGAGGCCACCAGAGCGGGTCCCTGAGGTCCCCGTCGTAACTCGAGAAGACCTGCGGTAACTCGAGAATATCCAGGAGGTTCTCCCCTGCAGGCGAGATGAGGCCCATTTCCCCAGAGGCGTCTCGGGGCTAATCACACCTCACCTCTGGAACGTCGAAAGGGTCCTTCACACCATTGATGCAACTCAAGAAGATCCCCGACATACCCGTCTCCACTCGAGAGGAACACGAGGGTCCCGCCCACATCCAGAGGAGCCCCGTTTCCACCTCGTAGCTCGAGGTGAGGGATCCTTTCCCTGCTTCGTCGCGAAAGAATTCCCGGCGGTCCCGTCGCATCTCAAGAGGAGGCCCTCTCAACAGGAACGTCGAGAGGAACTCCAGGGTCGTGCCACCATTCCAAGAGTCCCCCAGATGTCTCAGTCCGTTCCAGAGGAACCTCTTTTCCCTTCAACTGCTCGTCTTTCACGCCGAGGATCGACTCAAACCAAGGTGGCACTTGGCACAGCCCTGTGGGAAAGCCTCGTGTGAAAGCCTCGAGGGAAAGCCTCAAGGAAAAGCCACAGACCGCTTGATCCACGTGACAGGAAGCGTGACCCTACTGCAGCAGCTCGGGAGGGAAGCGCACGTGTATGCCCCCACTCGAGACGAGGCCTGACTCCCCTGGGGAGACTCAGAGGCACCCCAAGTTCGATGTCAACCCTGGAGAGGAATCGTCATGTTCCGGCCCCGACTCCACACAAGATCTTCGGCCCCGGCATGGTCAGGAGAGGAATCCCGAGAGGGCCCGTAGCAACGCGCCTGGGGACTGGCCTATCATGAGGCCACCAGAGCGGGTCCCTGAGGTCCCCGTCGTAACTCGAGAAGACCTGCCGCAACTCGAGAAAATCCAGGAGGTTCTCCCCTCCAGGCGAGATGACCCCCATTTCCGCTGAGGCGTCTCTAGGCTGATCACACCTCACCTCTGGACCTTCGAAAGGGTCCTTCACACCCTTGGTGCAAATCAAGAAGTTCCCCGACATACCTGTCTCCACTCCAGAGCAAACACGAGGGCCCCGCCCACATCCAGAGGGGCCCCGTTTCTGCCTCGTAGCTGGAGATGAGGGATCCTGTCCCTGCTTCGTCGGGAAAGAGTTCCCGGTGTTCCCGTCGCATCTCAAGAGGAGGCCCTCTCAACAGGAACAGCGAGAGGAACTCCAGGGTCGTGCCACCATTCCAAGAGTCCCCCAGATGTCTCAGTCCATTCCAGAGGAACCTCTTTTCCCTTCACCGGCTCGCCTTTCACGCCGAGGATCGACTCACACCAAGGTGGCACGTGGCACAGCCCTGTGGGAAGGCCTCGTGGGAAAGCCTCGAGGGAAAGCCTCGAGGGAAAGCCACAGACCGCTTGATCCACGTGACAGGAAGCGTGACCCTACTGCTGCAGCTCGGGAGGGAAGCGCACGTGCATGCCCCCACTCGAGACGAGGCCTGACTCCCCTGGGGAGACTCAGAGGCACCCCAAGATCCATGTCAACACTGGACAGGAATCCTCAGGTTCCGGCCCCGACTCCACACAAGGTCTTAGGCCCTGGCATTGACGGGAGAGGAATCCCGAGCGGGCCCCTAGCAACTCGCATGGGGACTGGCCCTTCCTGAGGCCACCAGAGCGGGTCCCTGAGGTCCCCGTCTTAACTCGAGAAGACCTGCGGTAACACGAGAATATCCAGGAGGTTCTCCCCTGCAGGCGAGATGAGGCCCATTTCCGCAGAGGCTTCTCGGGGCTAATCACACCTCACTTCTGGAACGTCGAAAGGGTCCTTCACGCCCTTGATGCAACTCAAGAAGATCCCCGACATACCCGTCTCCACTCGAGAGGAACACGAGGGTTCCGCCCACATCCAGAGGAGCCCCGTTTCCACCTCGTAGCTCGAGGTGAGGGATCCTTTCCCTGCTTCGTCGCGAAAGAATTCCCGGCTGTCCCGTCGCATCTCAAGAGGAGGCCCTCTCAACAGGAACGTCGAGAGGAACTCCAGGGTCGTGCCACCATTCCAAGAGTCCCCCAGATGTCTCAGTCCGTTCCAGAGGAACCTCTTTTCCCTTCAACCGCTCGTCTTTCACGCCGAGGATCGACTCAAACCAAGGTGGAACATGGCACAGCCCTGTGGGAAAGCCTCGTGGGAAAGCCTCGACGGAAAGCCTCAAGGGAAAGCCACAGACCGCTTGATCCATGTGACAGGAAGCATGACCCTACTGTAGCAGCTCGGGAGGGAAGCGCACGTGAATGCCCCCTCTCGAGACGAGGCCTGACTCCCCTGGGGAGACTCAGAGGCACCCCAAGTTCGATGTCAACCCTGGAGAGGAATCGTCATGTTCCGGCCCCGACTCCACACAAGATCTTCGGCCCTGGCATGGTCGGGAGAGGAATCCCGAGAGGGCCCGTAGCAACGCGCCTGGGGACTGGCCTATCATGAGGCCACCAGAGCGGGTCCCTGAGGTCCCCGTCGTAACTCGAGAAGACCTGCCGCAACTCGAGAAAATCCAGGAGGTTCTCCCCTCCAGGCGAGATGAGGCCCATTTCCACTGAGGCGTCTCGAGGCTGATCACACCTCCCTCTGGAACTTCGAAAGGGTCCTTCACACCCTTGGTACAAATCAAGAAGTTCACCGACATACCCGTCTCCACTCGAGAGGAAACACGAGGGTCCCGCCCACATCCAGAGGAGCCCCGTTTCCGCCTCGTAGCTCGAGATGAGGGATCCTTTCCCTGCTTCTTCGGGAAAGAGTTCCCGGCGTTCCCGTCGCAACTCAAGAGGAGGCCCTCTCAACAGGAACGGCGAGAGGAACTCCAGGGTCGTGCCACCATTCCAAGAGTCCCCGAGATGTCTCAGTCCATCCCAGAGGAACCTCTTTTCCCTTCACCGGCTTGTCTTTCACGCCGAGGATCGAATCACATCAAGGTGGCACGTGGAACAGCCCTGTGGGAAAGCCTCGAGGGATAGCCACAGATCCCTTGATCCACGTGACAGGAAGCGTGACACTACTGCTGCAGCTCGGGAGGAAAGCGCACGTGCATGCCCCCACACGAGACGAGGCCTGACACCCCTGGGGAGACTCAGAAGCACACCAAGATCCATGGCAACACTGGAGCGGAATCTTCAGGTTCCGGCCCCGACTCCACACAAGGTCTTAGGCACCGCCATCGACGCGAGAGGAATCCTGAGATGGCACCTAGCAACTCGCATGGGGACTGGCCTTTCCTGAGGCCACCAGAGCGGGTCCCTGAGGGTCCCGTCGTAACTCGAGAAGACCTGCCGTAACTCGAGGAAATCCAGGAGATTCTCCCCTACAGGCGAGATGCGGCCCATTTCCACTGAGGCGTCTCGAGACTGATCACACATAACCACTGGAACTTCGAAAGGGTCCTTCACACCCTTGGTGCAAATCAAGAAGTTCCCCGACATACCCGTCTCCACTCGACAGGAAACACGAGGGTCCCGCCCACATACAGAGGAGCCCGGTTTCTGCCTCGTAGCTCGACATGAGGGATCCTTTCCCTGCTTCGTCGGGAAAGAGTTCCCGGCATTCCCGTCAAAACTCAAGAGGAGGCCCTCTCAACAGGAAGAGCGAGAGGAACTCCAGGGTCGTGCCACCATTCCAAGAGTCCCCCAGATGTCTCAGTCCATTCCAGAGGAACCGCTTTTCCCTTCACCAGTTCGTCTTTTACGCCGAGGATCGACTCACACCAAGGTGGCACGTGACACAGCCCTGTGGGAAAGCCTCGAGGGAAAGCCTCGAGGGAAAGCCACAGATCCCTTGATCCACGTGACAGGAAGCGTGACACTACGGCTGCAGCTCGGGAGGAAAGCGCACGTGCATGCCCCCACTCGAGACGAATCCTGACTCCCCTGGGGAGACTCAGAAGCACCCCAAGATCCATGGCAACACTGGAGAGAAATCCTCAGGTTCCGGCCCCGACTCCACACAAGGTCTTCGGCACCGGCATCGACGCGAGAGGAATCCTGAGATGGCACCTAGCAACTCGCATGGGGACTGGCCTTTCCTGAGGCCACCAGAGCGGGTCCCTGAGGTCCCCGTCGTAACTCGAGAAGACATGCCGCAACTCGAGAAAATCCAGGAGGTTTTCCCCTCCAGGCGAGATGAGGCCCATTTCCACTGAGGCGACTGCAGGCTCATCACACCTCACCTCTGGAACTTCGAAAGAGTCCTTCACACCCTTGGTGCAAATCAAGAAGTTCCCCGACATACCCGTCTCCACTCGGGAGTAAGCACGAGGGTCCCGCCCACATCCAGAAGAGCCCCGTTTCTGCCTCGTAGCTCCAGATGAGGGATCCTTTGCGTGCTTCGTCGGGAAAGAGTTCCCGGCCTTCCCGTCGCATCTCAACAGGAGGCCCTCTCAACAGGAACGGCGAGAGGAACTCCAGGGTCGTGCCACCATTCCAGGAGTCCCCCAGATGTCTCAGTCCATTCCAGAGGAACCTCTTTTCCCTTCACCGGCTCGTCTTTCACGCCGAGGATCGACTCACACCAAGGTGGCACTTGGCACAGCCCTGTGGGAAAGCCTCGTGGGAAAGCCTCGAGGGAAAGCCTCGAGGGAAAGCCACAGATCCCCTGATCCACGTGACAGGAAGCGTGACACTACTGCTGCAGCTCGGGAGGAAAGCGCACGTGCATGCCCCCACTCGAGACGAGTCCTGACTCCCCTGGGGAGACTCAGAAGCACCCCAAGGTCCATGGCAACACTGGAGAGGAATCCTCAGGTTCCGGCCCCGACTCCACACAAGGTCTTAGGCCCCGGCATGGACGGGAGAGGCATCCCGAGATGGCCCCTAGAGACTCGCAAGGGAACTGGCCTTTCCTGAGGACACCAGAGCGGGTCCTTGAGGTCCCCGTCGTAACTCGAGAAGACCTGCCGCAACTCGAGAAAATCCAGAAGGTTCTCCCCTCCAGGCGAGTTGAGCCCCATTTCCGCTGAGGCATCTCGAGGCTGATCACACCTCACCTCTGTACTTGGAAAAGGTCCTTAACACCCTTGGTGCAAATCAAGAAGTTCCCCGACATACCGACTCCACTCGAGAGGAAACCCGAGGTTCCCGCCCACATCCAGAGGAGCCCCGTTTCCGCCTCATAGCTCGAGATGAGGGATCCTTTCCCTGCTTCGTCGGGAAAGAGTTCCCGGCGTTCCCGTCGCATCTCAAGAGGAGGCCCTCTCAACAGGAATGGCGAGAAGAACTCCAGGGTCGTGCCACCATTCCACGAGTCCCCCAGATGTCTCAGCCCATTCCAGAGGAACCTCTTTTCCCTTCACCGGCCCGACTTTCACGCCGAGGATCGACTCACACCAAGGTGGCACGTGGCACAGCCCTGTGGGAAAGCCTCGTGGCAAAGCCTCGAGGGAAAGCCACAGATCCCTTGATCCACGTGACAGGAATCGTGACACTACTGCTGTAGCTCGGGAGGAAAGTGCACGTGCATGCCCCCACTCGAGACGAGGCCTGAGTCCCCTGGGGAGACTCAGAGGCACCCCAAAATCCATGGGAACTCTGGAGTGGAATCCTCAGGTTGCGGCCCCGACTCCACACAAGGTCTTAGGCCCCGGCATGGACGGGAGAGGAATCTCCAGAGGGCGCCAAGCAACTCGCATGGGGACGGGCCTTTCCTGAGGCCACAAGAGCGGGTCCCTGAGTTCCCCGTCGTAACTCGAGAAGACCTGCCGCAACTCGAGAAAATCCAGGAGGTTCTCCACTCCAGGCGAGTTGAGGCCCATTTCCGCTCAGGCGTCTCGAGGCTGATCACACCTCACCTCTGGAACTTCGAAAGGGTCCTTCACACCCTTGGTGAAAATCAAGAAGTTCCCCGACATACCCGTCTCCACTCGAGAGGAAACACGAGGGTCCCGCCCACATCCAGAGGAGCCCTGTTTCCGCCTCGTAGGTCGAGATGAGGGATCCTTTCCCTGCTTCATCGTGAAAGAGTTCCCGGCATTCCCGTCGCAACTCAAGAGGAGGCCCTCTCAATATGAACGGCGAAAGGAACTCTAGGGTCGTGTCTCCATCCCAAGAGTCCCCCAGATGTCTCAGTCCATTCCAGATGAACCTCTTTTCCCTTCTCCGGCTCGTCTTTCACGCCGAGGATCGACTCACACCAAGGTGGCACGTGGCACGGGCCTGTGGGAAAGCCTCGTGGGAAAACCTCGTGAGAAAGCCTCGAGGGAAAGCCACAGATCGCTTGATCCACGTGACAAGAAGCGTGACACTACTGCTGCAGCTCGGGAGGAAAGCGCACGTGAATGCCCCCACTCGAGACGAGGCCTGACTCCCTTGGGGAGACTCAGAAGCACCCCAAGATCCATGGCAACACTGGAGAGGAATCCTCAGGTTCCGGCCCCGACTCCACACAAGGTCTTAGGACCCGGCATGGACGGGAGAGGAATCCCGAGAGGTCCCCTAGCTTCCCGCATGGTTACTGTTCTTTCCTGAGTCCACCAGAGGGGGTCCCTGAGGTCCCCGTCTTAACTCGAGAAGAGCTGCCGCAACTCGAGAAAATCCAGGAGGTTCTCCCCTCCAGGCAAGATGAGGCCCATTTCCGCTGAGGCGTCTCGAGGCTGATCACACCTTACCTCTGGAACTTCGAAAGGGTCCTTCACACCCTTGGTGCAAATCAAGAAGTTCCCCGACATACCCGTCTCCACTCGAGAGGAAACACGAGGGTCCTGCCCACATCCAAAGGAGCCCCGTTTCCGCCTCGTAGCTCGAGATGAGGGATCCTTTCGCTGCTTCTTCGGGAAAGAGTTCGTGGCGTTCCCGTCACAACTCAAGAGGAGGCCCTCTCAACAGGAACGGCGAGAGGAACTCCAGGGTCGTGCCACCATTCCAAGAGTCCCCCAGATGTCTCAGTCCATTCCAGAGGAACCTCTTTTCCCTTCACCGGCCCGACTTTCACGCCGAGGATCGACACACACCAAGGGGGCATGTGGCACAGCCCTGTGGGCAAGCCTCGTGGGAAAGCCTCGAGGGAAAGCCTCGAGGGAAAGCCACAGATCCCTTGATCCACGTGACAGGAAGCGTGACACTACTGCTGCAGCTAGCGAGGACAGCACACGTGCATGCCCCCACTCGAGACGAGGCTTGACTCCCCTGGGGAGACTCAGAAGCACCCCAAGATCCATGGCAACACTGGAGAGGAATCCTCAGGTTCCGGCCCCGACTCCACACAAGGTCTTACGCCCCGGCATGGACGGGAGAGGAATCCCGAGATGGCCCCTAGCAACTCGAATGGGGACCGGGTTTTCCTGAGGCCACCAGAGCGGGTCCCTGAGGTCCCCGTCGTAACTCGAGAAGACCTGCCGCATCTCGAGTAAATGCAGGAGGTTCTCCCCTCCAGGCGAGATTAGGCCCATTTCCGCTGAGGCGTTTCGAGGCTGATCACACCTCACCTCTGGAACTTCGACAGGATTCTTCACACCCTTGGTGCAAATCAAGAAGTTCCCCGACATACCTTTCCCCACTCGAGAGGAAACACGAGGCTCCCGCCCACATCCAGAAGAGCCCCGTTTCCGCCTCGTAGTTCGAGATGAGGGATCCTTTCCCTGATTCCTCGGGAAAGAGTTCCCGGCCTTCCAGTCGCATCTCAAGAGGAGGCCCTCTCAACAGTAACGGCGAGAGGTACTCCAGGGTCTTGCCACCATTCCAAGAGTCCCCCAGATGTCTCAGTCCATTCCAGAGGAAACTCTTTTCGCTTCACCGGCTCGTCTTCACGCCGAGGATCAAATCACACCAAGGTGGCACGTGGCACGGGCCTGTGGGAAAGCCTCGTGGGAAAGCCTCGAGGGAAAGCCTCGCGGGAAAGCCACAGATCCCTTGATCCACGTGAGAGGACGCGTGACACTACTGCTGCTGCTCGGGAGGAAAGCGCACGTGCATGCCCCCACTCGAGACGAGGCCTGATTCCCCTGGGGAGACTCAGAAGCACCCCAAGATCCAAGGCAACACTGGAGAGCAATGCTCAGGTTCCGGCCCCGACTCCACACAAGATCTTAGGCCCCGGCATGGACGGGAGAGGAATCTCGAGAGGGCCCCTAGCAACTCGCATGTGGACTGGCCTTTCCTGAGGCCACCAGAGTGGGTCTCTGAGGTCCCCGTCGTAACTCGAGAAGACCTGCCGCAACTCGAGAAAATCCAGGAGGTTCTCCCCTCCAGGCGAGATGAGGCCCATTTCCGCTGAGGCGTCTCGAGGCTGATCACACCTCACCTCTGGAACTTCGAAAGGGTCATTCACACCCTTGGTGCAAATCAAGAAGTTCCCCGACATACCAGTCTACACTCGAGAGGAAACACGAGGGTCCCGCCCACATCCAGAGGAGACCCGTTTCCGCCTCGTAGCTCGAGATGAGGGATCGTTTCCCTGCTTCGTCGGGAAAGAGTTCCCGTCGTTCCCGTCGCATCTCAAGAGGAGGCCCTCTCAACAGTAACGGCGAGAAGAACTCCAGGGTCGTGCCACCATTCCACGAGTCCCCCAGATTTCTCAGTCCATTGCAGAGGAACTTCTTTTCCCTTCGTCGGCTCGTGTTTCACGCCGAGGATCAACTCACACCAAGGTGGCACGTGGCACAGCCCTGTGCGAAAGCCTCGTGGGAAAGCCTCGAGGGAAAGCCTCGAGGGAAAGCCACAGATCCCTTGATCCACGTGACAGGAAGCTTGACACTACTGCTGCTGCTCGGGAGGAAACCGCACGTGCATGACCCCAGTCGAGACGAATCCTGACTCCCCTGCCTAGAATCAGAACCACCCCAAGATCCATGGCAACACTGGAGAGGAATCCTCAGGTTCCGGCCCCGACTCCACACAAGATCTTTGGTCCCGGCATGGACGGGAGAGGAATCCCGAGAGGGCCCCTAGCAACTCGCATGGGGTCTGGCCTATCCTGAGACCACCAGAGCGGGTCCCTGAGGTCCCCGTCGTAACTCGAGAAGACCTGCCGCAACTCGAGAAAATCCAGGAGGTTCTCCCGTCCAGGCGAGATGAGGCCCATTTCCTATGAGACGTCTCGTGGCTGATCACACCTCACGTCTGGAACTTCGAAAGGGTCGTTCACACCCTTGGTGCAAATCAAGAAGTTCCCCGACATACCCGTCTCCACTCGAGAGGGAACACGAGGTTCCCGCCCACATCCAGAGGAGCCCCGTTTCCGCCTCGTCGCTCGAGATGAGGGATCCTTTCCCTGCTTCGTCGGGAAAGAGTTCCCGTCGTTCCCGTCGCATCTCAAGAGGAGGCCCTCTCAACAGGAAAGGCGAGAGGAACTCCAGGGTCCTGCCACCATTCCAAGAGTCCCCCAGATGTCTCAGTCCATTCCAGAGGAACCTCTTTTCCCTTCGTCGGCTCGTGTTTCACGCCGAGGATCGACTCACACCAAGGTGGCACGTGGCACAGCCCTTTGGGAAAGCCTCGTGGGAAAGCCTTGAGGGAAAGCCTCGAGGGAAAGCCACAGATCCCTTGATCCACGTGACAGGAAGCGTGAGTCTATTGCTGCAGCTCGGGAGGAAACCCCACGTGCATGACCCCAGTCGAGACGAGGCCTGTCTCCCCTGGGAAGACTCAGAAGCACCCCAAGATCCATGGCAACACTGGAGAGGAATCCTCAGGTTGTGGCCCCGACTCCACACAAGGTCTTAGGCCCCGGCATGGACGGGAGAGGAATCCCGAGATAGCCCATAGCAACTCGCATGGGGACTGTTCTTTCCTGAGGCCACCAGAGCGGGTCCCTGAGGTCCCCGTCGTAACTCGAGAAGACCTGCCGCATCTCGAGTAAATGCAGGAGGTTCTCCCCTCCAGGCGAGATTAGGCCCATTTCCGCTGAGGCGTTTCGAGGCTGATCACACCTCACCTCTGGAACTTCGACAGGATTCTTCACACCCTTGGTGCAAATCAAGAAGTTCCCCGACATACCTTTCCCCACTCGAGAGGAAACACGAGGCTCCCGCCCACATCCAGAAGAGCCCCGTTTCCGCCTCGTAGTTCGAGATGAGGGATCCTTTCCCTGATTCCTCGGGAAAGAGTTCCCGGCCTTCCAGTCGCATCTCAAGAGGAGGCCCTCTCAACAGTAACGGCGAGAGGTACTCCAGGGTCTTGCCACCATTCCAAGAGTCCCCCAGATGTCTCAGTCCATTCCAGAGGAAACTCTTTTCGCTTCACCGGCTCGTCTTCACGCCGAGGATCAAATCACACCAAGGTGGCACGTGGCACGGGCCTGTGGGAAAGCCTCGTGGGAAAGCCTCGAGGGAAAGCCTCGCGGGAAAGCCACAGATCCCTTGATCCACGTGAGAGGACGCGTGACACTACTGCTGCTGCTCGGGAGGAAAGCGCACGTGCATGCCCCCACTCGAGACGAGGCCTGATTCCCCTGGGGAGACTCAGAAGCACCCCAAGATCCAAGGCAACACTGGAGAGCAATGCTCAGGTTCCGGCCCCGACTCCACACAAGATCTTAGGCCCCGGCATGGACGGGAGAGGAATCTCGAGAGGGCCCCTAGCAACTCGCATGTGGACTGGCCTTTCCTGAGGCCACCAGAGCGGGTCTCTGAGGTCCCCGTCGTAACTCGAGAAGACCTGCCGCAACTCGAGAAAATCCAGGAGGTTCTCCCCTCCAGGCGAGATGAGGCCCATTTCCGCTGAGGCGTCTCGAGGCTGATCACACCTCACCTCTGGAACTTCGAAAGGGTCATTCACACCCTTGGTGCAAATCAAGAAGTTCCCCGACATACCAGTCTACACTCGAGAGGAAACACGAGGGTCCCGCCCACATCCAGAGGAGACCCGTTTCCGCCTCGTAGCTCGAGATGAGGGATCGTTTCCCTGCTTCGTCGGGAAAGAGTTCCCGTCGTTCCCGTCGCATCTCAAGAGGAGGCCCTCTCAACAGGAACGGCGAGACGAACTCCAGGGTCGTGCCACCATTCCAAGAGTCCCCAGATGTCTCAGTCCATTCCAGAGGAACCTCTTTTCCCTTCACCGGCTAGTCTTTCACGCCGAGGATCGACTCACACCAAGGTGGCACGTGGCACAGCACTTTGCGAAGGCCTGGTGGGAAAGCCACGAGCGAAAGCCTCGGGGGAAAGAAACAGATCCCTTGATCCGCGTGACAGGAAGCGTGACACTACTGCTGCAGCTCGGGAGGAAAGCGCACGTGCATGCCCCCACTCGAGACGAGGCCTGAGGCCCTGGGGAGACTCAGAAGCACCCCAAGATCCATGGCAACACTGGAGAGGAATCCTCAGATTCCGGCCCCGACTACACACAAGGTCTTAGGCCCCGGCATGGATGGGAGAGGAATCCCGAGATGGCCCCTGGCAACTCGCATGGGGACTGGCCTTTCCTGAGGCCACCAGAGAGGGTCCCTGATGTCCCCGTCGTAACTCAAGAAGACCTACCGCATCTCGAGAAAATCCAGGAGGTTCTCCACTCCAGGCGAGTTGAGGCCCATTTCCGCTGAGGCGTCTCGAGGCTGATCACACCTCACCTCTGGAACTTCGAAAGGGTCCTTCAGACCCTTGGTGCAAATCAAGAAGTTCCCCGACATACCCGTCTCCACTCGAGAGGAAACACGAGGGTCCCGCCCACATCCAGAGGAGCCCCGTTTCCGCCTCGAAACTCGAGATGAGGGATCCTTTCCCTGCTTCGTCGGGAAAGAGTTCCCGGCCTTCCGGTCCCATCTCAAGTGGAGGCCCTCTGAACAGGAACGGCGAGAAGAACTCCAGGGTCGTGCCACCATTCCACGAGTCCCCCAGATTTCTCAGTCCATTGCAGAGGAACTTCTTTTCCCTTCGTCGGCTCGTGTTTCACGCCGAGGATCAACTCACACCAAGGTGGCACGTGGCACAGCCCTGTGCGAAAGCCTCGTGGGAAAGCCTCGAGGGAAAGCCTCGAGGGAAAGCCACAGATCCCTTGATCCACGTGACAGGAAGCGTGACACTACTGCTGCTGCTCGGGAGGAAACCGCACGTGCATGAACCCAGTCGAGACGAATCCTGACTCCCCTGCCTAGAATCAGAACCACCCCAAGATCCATGGCAACACTGGAGAGGAATCCTCAGGTTCCGGCCCCGACTCCACACAAGATCTTTGGCCCCGGCATGGACGGGAGAGGAATCCCGAGAGGGCCCCTAGCAACTCGCATGGGGTCTGGCCTATCCTGAGACCACCAGAGCGGGTCCCTGAGGTCCCCGTCGTAACTCGAGAAGACCTGCCGCAACTCGAGAAAATCCAGGAGGTTCTCCCGTCCAGGCGAGATGAGGCCCATTTCCTATGAGACGTCTCGTGGCTGATCACACCTCACGTCTGGAACTTCGAAAGGGTCCTTCACACCCTTGGTGCAAATCAAGAAGTTCCCCGACATACCCGTCTCCACTCGAGAGGGAACACGAGGTTCCCGCCCACATCCAGAGGAGCCCCGTTTCCGCCTCGTCGCTCGAGATGAGGGATCCTTTCCCTGCTTCGTCGGGAAAGAGTTCCCGTCGTTCCCGTCGCATCTCAAGAGGAGGCCCTCTCAACAGGAAAGGCGAGAGGAACTCCAGGGTCCTGCCACCATTCCAAGAGTCCCCCAGATGTCTCAGTCCATTCCAGAGGAACCTCTTTTCCCTTCGTCGGCTCGTGTTTCACGCCGAGGATCGACTCACACCAAGGTGGCACGTGGCACAGCCCTTTGGGAAAGCCTCGTGGGAAAGCCTTGAGGGAAAGCCTCGAGGGAAAGCCACAGATCCCTTGATCCACGTGACAGGAAGCGTGAGTCTATTGCTGCAGCTCGGGAGGAAACCCCACGTGCATGACCCCAGTCGAGACGAGGCCTGTCTCCCCTGGGAAGACTCAGAAGCACCCCAAGATCCATGGCAACACTGGAGAGGAATCCTCAGGTTGTGGCCCCGACTCCACACAAGGTCTTAGGCCCCGGCATGGACGGGAGAGGAATCCCGAGATAGCCCATAGCAACTCGCATGGGGACTGTTCTTTACTGAGGTCACCAGAGGGGGTCCCTGAGGTCCCAGTCGTAACTCGAGAAGAGCTGCCGCAACTCGAGAAAATCCAGGAGGTTCTCCCCTCCAGGCGAGATGAGGCCCATTTCCGCTGAGGCGTCTCGAGGCTGATCACACCTCACCTCTGGAACTTCGAAAGGGTCCTTCACACCCTTGGTGCAAATCAAGAAGTTCCCCGACATACCCGTCTCCACTCGAGAGGAAACACGAGGGTCCCGCCCACATCCAGAGGAGCCCCGTTTCCACCTCGTAGCTCGAGATGAGGGATCCTTTCCCTGCTTCTTCGGGAAAGATTTCCTGGCGTTCCCGTCACAACTCAAGAGGAGGCCCTCTCAACAGGAACGGCGAGAGGATCTCCCGGGTTGTGCCACCATTCCAAGAGTCCCCCAGATGTCTCAGTCCATTCCAGAGGAACCTCTTTTCCCTTCACCGGCCCGACTTTCACGCCGAGGATCGACTCACACCAAGGTGGCACTTGGCACAGCCTGTGGGAAAGCCTCGTGGGAAAGCCTGGAGGGAAAGCCACAGATCCCTTGATCCACGTGACAGGAAGCGTGACACTACTGCTGCAGCTAGCGAGGACAGCACACGTGCATGCCCCACTCGAGACGAGGCCTGACTCCCCTGGGGAGACTCAGAAGCACCCCAAGATCCATGGCAACACTGGAGAGGAATCTTCAGGTTCCGAACCCGACTCAACACAAAGTCTGAGGCCCCGGCATGGACGAGAGAGGAATCTCGAGATGGCCCCTAGAAACTCGCATGGGGACTGGCCTTTCCTGAGGCCACCAGAGCGGGTCCCTGAGGTCCCCGTCGTAACTCGAGAAGACCTGCCCCAACTCGAGAAAATCCAGGAGGTTCTCCCCTCCAGGCGAGATGAGGCCCATTTCCTCTGAGACGTCTCGAGGCTGATCACACCTCACCTCTGGAACTTCGAAAGGGTCCTTCACAACCCTGGTGCAAATCTAGAAGTTCTCCGACATGCCCATCTCCTCTCGAGAGGAAACACGAAGGTCCTGCCCACATGCAGAGGCGCCCCGTTTCCGCCTCATAGCACGAGATGAGGGATCCTTTCCCTGCTTCGTCGGGAAAGAGTTCCCAGCTTTCCCGTCGCATCTGAAGAGGAGGCCCTCTCAACAGGAACGGCGAGAGGGACTCCAGCGTCGTGCCACCATTCCAAGAGTCCCCCAGATGTCTCAGTCCATTCCAGAGGAACCTCTTTTCCCTTCACCGGCTCGTCTTTCACGCCGAGAATCGACTTACACCAAGGTAGAACGTGACACAGCCCTGTGGGAAAGCCTCGTGGGAAAGCCTTGAGGGAAAGCCTCGATGGAAAGACACAGATCCCCGGATCCACGTGACAGGAAGCGTGACACTACTGCTGCAGCTAGCGAGGACAGCACACATGCATGCCCCCACTCGAGAGGAGGCCTGAGTACCGGGGGAGACTCAGAAGCACCCCAATTTCCATGCCAACCCTGGAGAGGAATCTTCAGGTTCCGGCCCCGACCCCACACATGGTCTTAGGCCCCGGCATGGACGGGAGAGGAATCCCGAGATGGCCCCTAGCAACTCGCATGGGGACTGGCCTTTCCTGAGGCCACGAGAGCGGGTCCCTGAGGTCCCCGTCGTAACTCGAGAAGACCTGTCCCAACTCGAGAAAATCCAGGAGGTTCTCCCCTCCAGGCGAGATGAGCCCCATTTCCGCTGAGGCGTCTCGAGGCTGATCACACCTCACCTCTGGAACTTCGAAAGGGTCCTTCACACCCTTGGTGCAAATCAAGAAGTTCCCCGACATACCCGTCTCCACTCGAAAGGAAACACGAGGGTGCCGCCCACATCCAGAGGAGCCCCGTTTCCGCCTAGTAGCTCGAGATGTGGGATCCTTTCCCTGCTTCTTCGGGAAAGAGTTCCCGGCGTTCCCGTCGCATCTCAAGAGGAGGCCCTCTCAACAGAAACGGCGCGAGGAACTCCAGGGTCGTGCCACCATTCCAAGAGTCCCCCGATGTCTCAGTCCATTCCAGAGGAACCTCTTTTCCCTTCACCAGCTCGTCTTTCACGCTGAGGATCGACTCACACCAAGGTGGCACGTGGCACAGCCCTGTGGGAAAGCCTCGTGGGAAAGCCTCGAGGGAAAGCCACAGATCCCTTGATCCACGTGAGAGGTAGCGTGACACTACTGCTGCAGCCTGGGAGGAAAGCACACGTGCATGCCGCCACTCGAGACGAGGCCTAACTCCCATGGGGAGACTCAGAAGCACCCCAAGATCCATGGCAACACTGGAGAGGAATGCTCAGGTTCCGGCCCCGACTCCACACAAGGACTTAGGCCCCGGCATGGATGGGAGAGGAATCCCGAGATGGCCCCTAGCAAGTCGCATGGGGACTAGCCTTTCCTGAGGTCAACAGAGCGGGTCCCTGAGGTCCCCGTCGTAACTCGAGAAGACCTGCCACAACTCGAAAAAATCCAGGAGGTTCTCCCGTCCAGGCGAGAGGAGGCCCAATTTCGCTGAGGCCTCTCGAGGCTGATCACACCTCACCTCTGGAACTTCGAAAGGGTCCTTCACACCCTTGGTGCAAATCAAGAAGTTCCCCGACATACCCGTCTCCACTCGAAAGGAAACACGTGGGTGCGGCCCACATTCAGAGGAGCCCGTTTCCGCCTCGTAGCTCGAGATGTGGGATCCTTTCCCTGCTTCGTCGGGAAAGAGTTCCCGGCGTTCCCGTCGCATCTCAAGAGGAGGCCCTCTCAACAGGAACGGCGAGAGGAACTCCAGGGTCGTGCCACCATTCCAAGAGTCCCCCAGATGTCTCAGTCCATTCCAGAGGAACCTCTTTTCCCTTCACGGGCTCGCCTTTCACGCCGAGGATCGACTCACACCAAGGTGGCACGTGGCACAGCCCTGTGGGAAAGCCTCGTGGGAAAGCCTCGAGGGAAAGCCCCGAGGGAAAGCCACAGATCCCTTGATCCACGTGACAGGAAGCGGGACATTACAGCTGCAGCTCGGGACGAAAGCGCATGTGCATGCCCCCACTGGAGACCGGACCTGAGTCCCCTGGGGAGACTCAGAAGCACCCCAAGAACCATCGCAACATTGAAGAGGAATCCTCAGTTTGCGGCCCCGACTCCCACAAGATCTTAGGCCCCGGCTGGGACGGGAGTGGAATCCCGAGTGGGCCCCTAGCAACTCGCATGGGGACTGGCCTTTCCTGAGGCCACCAGAGCGGGTCCCTGAGGTCCCCGTCGTAACTCGAGAAGACCTGCCGCAACTCGAGAATCTCCAGGAGGTTCTCCCCTCCAGGCGAGATGAGGCCCATTTCCGCTGAGGCGTCTCTAGGCTGATCACACCTCATCCCTGGAACTTCGAAAGGGTCCGTCACACCCCTGGTGCAAATCAGGAAGTTCCCCGACAAGCCCGTCTCCACTCGAGAGGAAACACGAGGGTCCCGCCCACATCCAGAGAAGCCCCGATTTCGCCTCGTAGCTCGAGATGAGGGATCCTTTCCCTGCTTCGTCGCGCAAGAGTTCCAGGCTTTCCCATCGCATCTCAAGAGGAGGCCCTCTCACGAGGAACGGCGAGAGGAACTCCAGGGTCGTGCCACCATTTCAAGAGTCCCCCAGACGTCTCAGTCCATTCCAGAGGAACCTCTTTTCCCTTCACCGGCTCGTCTTTCACGCCGAGGATCGACTCACACCAAGGTGGTACGTGGAACAGCCCTGTGGGAAAGCCTCGAGGGAAAGCCACAGATCCCTTGATCCACGTGACAGGAAGCGTGACACTACTGCTGCAGCTAGCGAGGACAGCGCACATGCATGCCCCCACTCAAGAGGGGCCTGAGTCCCCGGGGGAGACTCAGAAGCACCCTAAGATCCATGCCAACACAGAAGAGGAATCTTCAGGTTCCGTCCCCGAATCCAAACAAAGTCTTAGGCTCCGGCATGGACCGGAGAGGAAACCCGAGATGGCCCCTAACAACTCGCATGGGGATTGGCCTTTCCTGAGGCCACCAGAGCGTGTCCCTGAGGTCCCCGTCGTAACTCGAGAAGACCTGCTGCAACTCGAGAAAATCCAGGAGGTTCTCCCCTCCAGGCGAGATGAGGCCCATTTCCGCTGAGGCGTATCGAGGCTGATCACACCTCACCTCTGGAACGTCGAAAGGGTCCTTCGCACCCTTGGTGCAAATCAAGAAGTTCCCCGACATTCTTGTCTCCACTCGAGAGGAAACAGGAGGGTCCCGCCCACATCCAGAGGCACCCCGTTTCCGCCTCGTCGCTCGAGATGAGGGATTCATTCCCTGCTTCGTCGGGAAAGAGTTCCCGGCCTTCCCGTCGCATCTCAAGAGGAGGCCCTCTCAACAGAAACGGCGAGAGGTACTCCAGGGTCGTACCACCATTTCAAGTGTCACCCAGATGTCTCAGTCCATTCCAGAGGAACCTCTTTTCCCTTCACCGGCTCGTCTTTCACTCCGAGGATCGACTCACACCAAGGTGGCAACTGGCACAGCCCTGTGGGAAAGCCTCGTGGGAAAGCCTCGAGGGAAAGCCACAGATACCTTGATCCACGTGACAGGAAGCGTGACACTACTGCTGCAGCTCGGGAGGAAAGCGCACGTGCATGCCCCCAGTCGAGACGAGGCCTGACTCTCCTGGGGAGACTCAGAAGCACCCCAAGAACCATGGCAACACTGCAGAGGAATCCTTAGGTTCCGGCCCTGACTCCACACAAGATCTTAGGCCCTCGCATGGACGGGAGAGGAATCCCAAGTGGGCCCCTAGCACCTCATATGGGGTCTGGCCTTTCCTGAGGCCACCAGAGCGGGTCCCTGAGGTCCCCGTCGTAACTCGAGAAGACCTGCCGCAACTCGAGAAAATCCAGGAGGTTCTCCCATCCAGGCGAGATGGGGCCCATTTCCGCTGAGGTGTCTCGAGGCTGATCACACCTCACCTCTGGAACTTAGAAAGGGTCCTTCACACCCTTGGTGCAAATCAAGAAGTTCCTCGACATACCCGTCTCCACTCGAGAGGAAACAGGAGGATCCCGCCCACATCCAGAGCAGCCCCGTTTCTGTCTCGTAGCTCGAGATGAGGGATCCTTTCCCTGCTTCGTCGGGCAAGAGTTCCAGGCGTTCCCGTCGCATCTCAAGCGAGGCCCTCTCAACAGGCACCGCCAGATGAACTCCAGGGTCGTGGCACCATTCCAAGAGTCCCCCAGATGTCTCAGTCCATTCCAGAGGAACCTCTTTTCCCTTCACCGGCTCGTCTTTCACGCCGAGGATCGACTCACACCAAGGTGGCAAGTGGCACAGCCCTGTGGGAAAGCCTCGTGGGCAAGTCTCGAGGGAAAGCCTCGAGGGAAAGCCACAGATCCCTTGATCCACGTGACAGGAAGCGTGACCCTACTGCTGCAGCTAACGAGGACGGCACTCGTGCATGCCCCCACACGAGACGTGGCCTGACTCCCCTGGGGAGACTCAGAAGCACCGAAAGATCCATGGCAACACTGGCGAGGAATCCTCAGGTTCCGGCCCCCACTTCACACAAGGTGTTAGTCCCTGGCATGGACGGGAAGGGAATCCCGAGATGGCCCCTAGCAACTCGCATGGGGACTGGCCTTTCCTGAGGCCACCAGAGCGGGTCCCTGAGGTCCACGTCGTAACTCGAGAAGACCTGCCACAACTCGAGCACATCTAGGAGGTTCTCCCCTCCAGGCGAGATGAGGCCCATTTCCACTGAGGCGTCTCGAGGCTGACCACACCTCACCTCTGGAACTTCGAAAGGGTCCTTCACACCCTTGGTGCAACTCAAGAAGTTCCCCGAAAAACCCGTCTCCACTCGAGAGGAAACACGAGGGTCCCGCCCACATTCAGAGGAGCCCCGTTTCCGCCTCTTAGCTGGAGATGTGGAATCCCTTCCCTGCTTCGTCGGGAAAGAGTTCCCGGCGTTCCCGTCGCATCTCAAGAGGAGGCCCTCTCAACAGGAACGGCGAGAGGAACTCCAGGGTCGTGCCACCATTCCAAGAGTCCCCCAGATATCTCAGTCCATTCCAGAGGAACCTCTTTGCCCTTCACCGGCTCGACTTTCACGCCGAGAATCGACTTACACCAAGGTAGCACGTGACACAGCCCTGTGGGAAAGCCTCTTGGGAAAGCCTTGAGCGAAAGCCTCGAGGGAAAGACACAGATCCCAGGATCCACGTGACAGGAAGCGTGACACTACTGCTGCAGCTAGGGAGGAAAGCGCAGGTGCATGCCCCCACTCGAGACGAGGCCTGACCCCCCTGGGGGGACGCAGAAGCACCCCAAGATCCATGGCAACAATGGAGAGGAAACTTCAGGTTCCTTCCCCGACTCCAAACAAGGTCTTAGGCCCCGGCATGGACGGGAGAGGAATCCCGAGATGGCCCCTAACAACTCGCATGGGGATTGGACTTTCCTGAGGCCACAAGAGCGGGTCCCTGAGGTCCCCATCGTAACTCGAGAAGACCTGCCGCAACTCGAGAAAATCCAGGAGATTCTCCCCTCCAGGCGATATGAGGCCCATTTCCGTTGAGGCGTCTCGAGGCTGATCACACCTCAGCTCGGGAACTTCGAAAGGGTCCTTCACACCCTTGGTGCAAATCAAGAAGTTCCCCGACATACCCGTCTCCACTCGAGAGGAATCACGAGGGTTTCGCTCACATCCACAGCAGCCCCGTTTCCGCCTCGTAGCTCGAGGTGAGGGATCCTTTCCCTGCTTCGTCGGGCAAGAGTTCCCGGCGTTCCCGTCGCATCTCAAGAGGAGGCCCTCTCAACAGGAACGGCGAGAGGAACTCCAGGGTCGTGCCACCATTCCAAGAGTCCCCCACATGTCTCAGTCCATTCCAGAGGAAACTCTTTTCCCTTCACCAGATCGTCTTTCACGCCGAGAATAGACTCACACCAAGGTGGCTCGTGGCACAGCCATGTGGGAAAGCCTCGTGGGAAAGCCTCGAGGAAAGCCTTGCGGGAAAGGCACAGATCCCTTGATCCACGTGACAGGAAGCGTTACGCTACTCCTGCAGCTCGGGAGGAAAGCGCACGTGCATGCCCCCACTCGAAACGAGGCCTGACTCCCCTAGGGAGACTCAGAAGTACCCGAAGATCCATGTCAACAGTGGAGAGGAATCCTCAGGTTCCGGCCCCGACTCCACACAAGGTCTTAGGCCCCGGTATGGACGGGAGAGGAATCCCGATATGGCCCCAAGCAACTCGCATGGGGACTGGCCTTTCCTGAGGCCACCAGAGCGGGTCCCTGAGGTCCCCGTCGTAACTCGAGAAGACCTGCCGCAACTCGAGAAAATCCAGGAGGTTCTCCCCTCCAGGCGAGATGAGGCCCATTTCCGCTGAGGCGTCTCGAGGCTGATCACACCTCACCTCTGGAACTTCCAAAGGGTCCTTCACACCCTTGGTGCAAATCAAGAAGTTCCCCGACATACCCGTCTCCACTCGAGAGGAAACACGAGGGTGCCGCCCACATCCAGTGGAGCCACGTTTCCGCCTGGTAGCTCGAGATGAGGGATCCTTTCCGTGCTTCGTCGGGCAAGAGTTCCCGGCGTTCCCATAGAATCTCAAGTGGAGGCCCTCTCAACAGGAACGGCGAGAGGAACTCCAGGGTCGTGCCACCATTCCAAGAGTCCCCCAGATGTCTCAGTCCATTCCAGAGGAACCTCTTTTCCCTTCACCGTCTCGCCTTTCACGCCGAGTATAGGCTCACACCAAGGTGGCACTTGGCACAGCCCTGTGGGAAAGCCTCGTGGGAAAGCCTCGAGGGAAAGGCACAGATCCCTTGATCCACGTGACAGGTAGCGTGACACAACTGCTTCAGCTCGGGAGGAAAGCGCACGTGCATGCCCCCACTCGAGACGAGGCCTGACTCCCCTGGGGATACTCAGAAGCACCCCAAGATCCATGTCAACACTGGAGAGGAATCCTCAGGTTCCGGCCCCGACTCCACACAAGGTCTTTGGCTCGGCATGGACGGGAGAGGAATCCCGAGATGGCCCCTAGAAACTCGCATGGGGACTGGCCTTTCCTGAGGCCACGAGAGCGGGTCCCTGAGGTCCCCGTCGTAACTCGAGAAGACCTGCCGCAACTCCAGAAAATCCAGCATGTTCTCCCCTCCAGGTGAGATGAGGCCCATTTCCGCTGAGGCGTCTCCAGGCTGATCACACCTCACCTCTGGAACTTCGAAAGGATCCTTCACACCCTTCGTGCAAATCAAGATGTTCCCCGACATACCCGTCTCCACTTGAGAGGAAACACGGGGGCCCGCCCACATCCAGAGGCGTCTCGTTTCCGCCTGGAAGATCGAGATGAGGGATCCTTTCCCTGCTTCGTCGGGAAAGAGTTCCCGGCATTCCCGTCGCATCTCAAGAGGAGGCCCTCTTAACAGGAACGGCGAGAGGAACTCCAGGGTCGTGCCACCATTCCAAGAGTCCCCCAGATGTCTCAGTCCATTCCAGAGGAACCTCTTTCCTTCACCGGCTCGTCTTTCACGACGAGGATCGACTCACAGCAAGGTGGTACGTGGCACAGCCCTGAGGGAAAGCCTCGTTGGAAAGCCTCGAGGGATAGCCTCGAGGGAAAGCCACAGATCCCTTGATCCACGTGACAGGAAGCGTGACACTACTGCTGCAGCTCGGGAGGAAAGCGCACGTGCATGCCCCCACACGAGACGAGGCCTGCCTCCCCTGGGGAGACTCAGAAGCACCCCAAGATCCATGGCAACAATGGAGAGGAATCCTCCGTTTCCGGCCCCGACCCCACACAAGGTCTGAGGCCCCGGCATGGACGGGAGAGGAATCCCGAGAGGGCCCCAAGCAACTAGCCTGGGGACTGGCGTTTCCTGAGGCCACCAGAGCGGGTCCCTGAGCTCCCCGTCCTAACTCAAGAAGACCTGCCGCAACTCGAGAAAATCCAGGAGGTTCTCCCATCCAGGTGAGATGAGGCCCATTTCTGCTGAGGTGTCTCGAGGCTGATCACACCTCACCTCTGGAACTTCGAAAGGGTCCTTAACACCCTTGGTGCAAATCAAGAAGTTCCGCGACATACCCGTCTCCACTCGAGAGGAAACACGAGGGTCCCGCCCACATTCAGAGGCGCCCCGTTTCCACCTCGTCGCTCGAGATGAGGGATCCTTTCCCTGCTTCGTCGGGAAAGATTTCCCTGTGTTCCCGTCGCAGCTCAAGAGGAGGCCCTCTCAACAGGAACGGCGAGAGGAACTCCAGGGTCGTGCCACCAAACCAAGAGTCCCCCAGATGTCTCAGTGCATTCCAGAGGAAGCTCTTTTCCCTTCTCGGCTCGTCTTTCACGGCGAGGATCGACTCACACCAAGGAGGCACGTGGCACAGCTTGTGGGAAAGCCCCGTGGGAAAGCCTCGAGAGAAAGCCTCGAGGGAAAGCCACAGATCCCTTGATCCACGTGACAGGAAGCGTGACACTACTGCTGCAGCTCGGGAGGAAAGCACACGTGCATGCTCCCACTCGAGACGAGGCCTGACTCCCCTGGGGAGACTCAGAAGCACCCCAAGATCCATGGCCACCCTGGAGAGGAATCCTCAGGTTCCGGCCCCGACTCCACACAAGGTCTTAGGCCCCAGCATGGACGGGAGAGGAATCGCGAGATGTCCCCTAGCCACTCGCATGGGGACTGGCCTTTCCTGAGGCCACAAGAGCTGGTCTCTGAGGTCCCCGTCATAACTCGAGAAGACTGCCGCAACTCGAGAAAATCCAGGAGGTTCTCCCCTCCAGGCGAAATGAGTCCCATTTCCGCTGAGGCGTCTCGAGGCTGATCACACCTCACCTCTAGAACTTCGAAAGGGTCCTTCACACCCTTGGTGCAAATCAAGAGTTCCCCGACATACCCGTCTCCTTTCGAGTGGAAACACGAGGGTCCCGCCCACATCCAGAGGAGCCCCGTTTCCGCCTCGTAGCTCGAGATGAGGGATCCTTTCCCTGCTTCGTCGGGAAAGAGTTCCCGGCATTCCCGTCGCATCTCAAGAGGAGGCCCTCTCAACAGGTACGGTGAGAGGAACTCCAGTGTGGTCCCACCATTCCAAGCGTCCCCCTGATGTCTCAATCCTTTCCACAGGAACCTCTTATCCCTACACCGGCTCGTCTTCTACGCCGACAATTGACTCACACCAAGGTGGCACGTGGCACAGCCCTGTGGAAAAGCCTCGTGGGAAAGCCTAGAGGCAAAGCCACGGATCCCTTGATCCACGTGACAGGAAGCGTGACACTACTGCTTCAGCTCGGGAGGAAAGCGCACGTGCATGCCCCCACTCGAGACGAGGCCTGACTCCCCTGGGGAGACTGAGAAGCACCCCAAGATCCATGGAAAAACTGGAGAGGAATCCTCAGGTTCCGGCCCCGACTCCACACAAGGTCTTAGGCCCCGGCATGGACGGGAGAGGAATCCCGAGAGGGCCCCTAGCAACTCGCGTAGGGACTGGCCTTTCCTGAGGCCACCAGAGCGGGTCCCTGAGGTCCCCGTCGTAAGTCGAGAAGACCTGCCGCAACTCGAGAAAATCCAGGAGGTTCTGCCCTCCAGCCGAGATGAGGCCCATTTCTGCTGAGGCGTCTCGAGGCTGATAACACCTCACCTCTGGAACCTCGAAAGGGTCCTTCACACCGTTGGTGCAAATCAAGAAGTTCCCCGACATACCCGTATCCAGGCGAGAGGAAACACGAGGGTCCCGCCCACATCCAGAAGAGCCCCGTATCCGCCTAGCAGCTCGAGATGAGGGACCCTTTCCGTGGTTCGTCGGGAAAGAGTTCCCGGCGTTCCCGTCGCATCTCAAGAGGAGGCCCTCTCAACAGGAAAGGCGAGAGGAACTCCGGGGTCGTGCCACCATTCCAAAGTCCCCCAGATGTCTCAGTCCGTTCCAGAGGAACCTCTTTCCCTTCACAAGTTCGCCTTTCACGCCAAGGATTGACTCACACCATGGTGGCACGTGGCACAGCCCTGTGGGAAAGCCTCGTGGGAAAGCCTCGAGGGACAGCCACAGATCCCTTGATGCACGTGACAGGAAGCGTGACACTACTGCTGCAGCTCGGGAGGAAAGCACACGTGCATGCCCCCATTCGAGACAGGGCCTGACTCCCCTGGGGAGACTGAGAAGCACCCCAAGATCCATGGCAAAACTGGAGAGGAATCCTCAGGTTCCGGCCCTGACTCCACACAAGGTCTTAGGCCCCGGCATGGACGGGAGAGGAATCCGAGATGGCCCCTTAGCAACTCGCATGGGACTGGCCCTTTCATGAGGCCACCAGAGCGGGTCCCTGAGGTCCCCGTCGTAAGTCGAGAAGACCTGCCGCAACTCGAGAAAATCCAGGAGGTTCTGCCCTCCAGCCGAGATGAGGCCCATTTCTGCTGAGGCGTCTCGAGGCTGATCACACCTCACCTCTGGAACCTCGAAAGGGTCCTTCACACCGTTGGTGCAAATCAAGAAGTTCCCCGACATACCCGTATCCAGGCGAGAGGAAACACGAGGGTCCCGCCCACATCCAGAAGAGCCCCGTATCCGCCTAGCAGCTCGAGATGAGGGATCCTTTCCGTGGTTCTTCGGGAAAGAGTTCCCGGCGTTCCCGTCGCATCTCAAGAGGAGGCCCTCTCAACAGGAAAGGCGAGAGGAACTCCGGGGTCGTGCCACCATTCCAAAGTCCCCCAGATGTCTCAGTCCGTTCCAGAGGAACCTCTTTCCCTTCACAAGTTCGCCTTTCACGCCAAGGATTGACTCACACCATGGTGGCACGTGGCACAGCCCTGTGGGATAGCCTCGTGGGAAAGCCTCGAGGGAAAGCCACAGATCCCTTGATGCACGTGACAGGAAGCGTGACACTACTGCTGCAGCTCGGGAGGAAAGCACACGTGCATGCCCCCACTCGAGACGAGGCCTGACTCCCCTGGGGAGACTCAGAGGCACCCCAAGATCCATGGCAAAACTGGAGAGGAATCCTCAGGTTCCGGCCCTGACTCCACACAAGGTCTTAGGCCCCGGCATGGACGGGAGAGGAATCCCGAGATGGCCCCTTAGCAACTCGCATGGGACTGGCTTTTCCTGAGGCCACCAGAGCGGGCCCCGAGATCTCCGTCGTAACTCGAGAGTATCTGCCGCAACTCGAGAAAATCCAGGAGGTTCTCCCCTCCAGGCGAGATGAGGCCCTTTTCCGCTGAGGCGTCTCGAGGCTGATCACACCTCACCTCTGGAACTTCGAAAGGGTCCTTCACACCCTTGGTGCAAATCAAGAAGTTCCCCGACATACCCGTCTCAACTCGAGAGAAACTCGAGGGTCCCGCCCACATCCAGAGGTGCCCCGTTTCCGCCTCGTAGCTCGAGATGAGGGATCCTTTCCCTACTTCGTCGGGAAAGAGTTCCCGGTGTTCCCGTCGCATCTCAAGAGGAGGCCCTCTCAACAGGAACGGCGAGAGGAACTCCAGGGTCGGGCCACCAAGCCAAGAGTCCCCCAGATGTCTCAGTCCATTCCAGAGGAACCTCTTTTCCCTTCAAAGGCTCGTCTTTCACGGCGAGGATCGACTCACACCAAGGTGGCAAGCGGCACAGCCCTGTGGAAAAGCCTCGTGGGAAAGCCTCGAGGGAAAGCCACAGATCCCTTGATCCACCTGACAGGAAGCGTGACACTGCTGCTGCAGCTCGGGAGGAAAGCGCACGTGCATGCCCCCACTCGAGACGAGGCCTGACTCCCCTGGGGAGACTCAGAAGCACCCCAAGATCCATGGCAACACTGGAGAGCAATCCTCAGGTTCCGGCCCCGAATCCACACAAGGTCTTAGGCTCCGGCATGGACGGGAGAGGAATCCCGAGATGGCCCCTAGCAACTCGCATGGGGACTCGCCATTCCTGAGCCCACCAGAGCGGGTCCCTGAGGTCCCCGTCGTAACTCGAGAAGACCTGCCGCAACTCGAGAAAATCCAGGAGGTTCTCCCCTCCAGGCGAGATGAGGCCAATTTCCGCTGAGGCGTCCTGAGGCTGATCACACCTCACCTCTGGAACTTCGAAAGGGTCCTTCACACCCTTGGTGCAAATCAAGATGTTTCCCGACATACCCATCTCCACTCGAGAGGAAACACGAGGGTGCCGCCCACATCCATTGGAGCCCCGTTTCCGCCTCATAGATCGAGATGAGGGATCCTTGCCCTGCTTCCTCGGGAAAGAGTTCCCGGCCTTATCGTCGCATCTCAAGAGGAGGCCCCTCAACAGGGAAGGCGAGAGGAACTCCTGGGTCGTTCCACAATTCCAAGAGTCCCCCAGATGTCTCAGTCCATTCCAGAGGAACCTCTTTTCCCTTCACCGGGTCGCCTTTCACGCCGAGGATCGACTCACACCAAGGTGGCACGTGGCACAGCCCTGTGGGAAAGCCTCGTGGGAAAGCCTCGAGGGAAAGCCACAGATCCCTTGATCCACGTGACAGGAAGCGTGCACTACAGCTGCAGCTCGGGAGGAAAGCGCAAGTGCATGCCCCAACTCGAGACGAGACCTGAGTCCCCTGGAGAGACTCAGAGGCACCCCAGGAACCATCGCAACAATGGAGAGGAATCCTCAGGTTCCGGCCCCGACTCCACACAAGATCTTAGGCCCCGGCATGGACGGGAGAGGAATCCCAAGTGGGCCCCTAGCACCTCGCATGGGGACTGACCTTTCCTGAGGCCACCAGAGCGCGTCCCTGAGGTCCCCGTCGTAACTCGAGAAGACCTGCCGCAACTCGAGAAAATCCAGGAGGTTCTCCCATCCAGGCGAGATGAGGCCCATTTCCGCTGAGGTGTCTCGAGGCTGATCACACCTCACCTCTGGAACTTCGAAAGGGTCCTTCACACCCTTGGTGCAAATCAAGAAGTTCCCCGACATACCCGTCTCCACTCGAGAGGAAACAGGTGGATCCTGCCCACATCCAGAGGAGCCCCGTTTCCGCCTCGTAGCTCGAGATGAGGGATCCTTTCCCTGCTTCGTCGGGCAAGAGTTCCAGGCGTTCCCGTCGCATCTCAAGAGGAGGCCCTCTCAACAGGCACCGCCAGAGGAACTCCAGGGTCGTGCCACCATTCCAAGTGTCGCCCAGATGTCTCAGTCCATTCCAGAGGAACCTCTTTTCCCTTCACCGGCTCGTCTTTCACGCCGAGGATCGACTCACACCAAGGTGGCAAGTGGCACAGCCCTGTGGGAAAGCCTCGTGGGCAAATCTCAAGGGAAAGCCTCGAGGGAAAGACACAGATCCCTTGATCCACGTGATAGGAAGCGTGACACTACTGCTGCAGCTAGCGAGGACAGCACACGTGCATGCACCCACTCGAGACGAGGCCTGACTCCCCTGGAGAGACTCAGAAGCACCCCAACATCCATGGCAACACTGGAGAGAAATCCTCAGGTTCGGACCCCGACTTCACACAAGGTCTTGGTCCCTGGCATGGACGGGAGAGGAATGCCGAGATGGCCCCTAGCAACTCGCATGGGGACAGGCCTTTCCTGAGGCCAACAGAGCGGGTCCCTGAGGTCCCCGTCGTACCTCGAGAAGACCTGCCGCAACTCGTGAAAACCCAGGAGGTTCTCCCCTCCAGGCGAGATAGGCCCATTTCCACTGAGGCGTCTCGAGGCTGATCACACCTCACCTCTGGAACTTCGAAAGGGTCCTTCACACCCTTGGTGCAAATCAAGAAGTTCCCCGACATACCCGTCTCCACTCGAGAGGAAACACGAGGGTGCCGCCCACGTTCAGAGGAGCCCCGTTTCCGCCTTGTAGCTCGAGATGTGGGATCCTTTCCCTGCTTCGTCGGGAAAGAGTTCCCGGCGTTCCCGTCGCATCTCAAGAGGAGGCCCTCTCAACAGGAACGGCGAGAGGAACTCCAGGGTCGTGCCACCATTCCAAGAGTCCCCCAGATGTCTCAGTCCATTCCAGAGGAACCTCTTTTCCCTTCACCGGCTCGCCTTTCACGCCGAGGATCGACTCACACCAAGGTGACACGTGGCACAGCCCTGTGGGAAAGCCTCGATGGAAAGCTTCGAGTGAAAGCCACAGATCCCTTGATCCACGTGACAGGAAGTGTGACACTACTGCTGCAGCTCGGGAGGAAAGCGCACGTGCATTCCCCCACTCGAGTCGAGGCCTGACTCCCCTGGGGAGACTCAGAAGCACCCCAAGATCCATGTCAACACTGGAGAGGAATCCGCAGTTTCAGGCCCCGAGTCCACACAAGGTCTGAGGCCCCGGCATGGACGGGAGAGGAATCCCGAGTTGGGCCCTAGCTACTCGCATGGGGATTGGCTTTTCCTGAGGCCACCAGAGCGGGTCCCTGAGGTCCCCGTCGTAACTCGAGAAGACCTGCCGCAACTCGTGTAAATGCAGGAGGTTCTCCCCTCCATTCGAGATGAGGCCCATTTCCTCTGAGGGGTCTCGAGGCTGATCACACCTCACATCAGGAACTTCGAAAGGGTCCTTCACACCCTTGGTGCAAATCCAGAAGTTCCCCAACATACCCGTCTCCACTCGAGAGGAAACACGAGGGTCCCGCCCACATCCAGAGGAACCCGTTTCCGCCTCGTAGCTCGAGATGAGGGATCCTTTTCCCTGCTTCGTCGGGAAAGAGTTCCCAGCCTTCCCGTCGCATCTCAAGAGGAGGCCCTCTGAACAGGAACGGCGAGAGGAACTCCAGGGTCGTGCCACCATTCTAAGTGTCCCCCAGATGTCTCAGTCCATTCCAGAGGAATCTCTTTTCCCTTCACTGACTCGTCTTTCAGGCCGAGAATCGACTCACACCAAGGTGGCACGTGGCACAGCCCTGTGGGAAAGCCTCGTGGGAAAGCCTCAAGGGAAAGCCCCGAGGGAAAGCCACAGATCCCTTGATCCACGTGACAGGAAGCGTGCACTACAGCTGCAGCTCGGGAGGAAAGCGCAAGTTCATGCCCCCACTCGAGACGAGACCTGAGTCCCCTGGGGAGACTCAGAAGCACCCCAGGAACCATCGCAACAATGAAGAGGAATCCTCTGGTTGCGGCTCCGCCTCCACACAAGGTCTTAGGCCTCGGCAGGGACGGGAGTGGAATCCCAAGTGGGCCCCTAGCAACTCGCATGTGTACTGGCCTTTCCTGAGGCCACCAGAGCGGGTCCCTGAGGTTCCCGTCGTAACTCGAGAAGACCTGCCGCAACTCGAGAAAATCCAGGAGGATCTCCCCTCCAGGCGAGATGACGCAAATTTCCGCTGAGGCGTCTCGAGGCTGATCACACCTCAGCTCTGGAACTTCGAAAGGGTCCTTCACACCCTTGGTGCAAATCAAGAAGTTCCCCGACATACCCGTCTCCACTCGAGAGGAAACACGAGGTTCCCGCCCACATCCAGAGGAGCCCCGTTTCCGCCTCGTAGCTCGAGATGAGGGATCCTTTCCCTGCTTCGTCGGGCAAGAGTTCCAGGCGTTCCCATCGCATCTCAAGAGGAGGCCCTCTCAACAGGAAACCAGAGAGGAACTCCAGGGTCGTGCCACCATTCCAAGTGTCCCCCAGATGTCTCAGTACATTCCAGAGGAACCTCTTTTCCCTTCACCAGCTCGTCTTTCACGCAGAGGATCGATTCACACCAAGGTGGCACGTGGCACAGCCTTGTGGGAAAGCCTCGTGGGAAAGCCCCGAGGGAAAGCCTCGAGGGAAAGCCACAGATCACTTGATCCACGTGACAGGAATCGTGACACTACTGCTGCTGCTCGGGAGGAAACTGCATGTGCATGCCCCCACTCGAGACGAGGACTGACTCCCCAGGGGAGACTCAGAAGCACCCCAAGATCCAAGGCAACACTGGAGAGGAATCCTCAGGTTCCGGCCCGGACTCCACACAAGGTCTGAGGCACCGGCATGGACGGGGAGGAATCCCGAGATGGCCCCTAGCAACACGCATGGGGACTGGCTTTTCCTGAGTCCACCAGAGCGGGTCCCTGAGGTCCCCGTCGTAACTCGAGAAGACCTGCCGCAACTCGAGTAAATGCAGGAGGTTCTCCGTTCCAGGCGAGATGAGGCCCATTTCCTCTGAGGCGTCTCGAGGCTGATCACACCTCAACTCTGGAACTTCGAATGGGTCCTTCACACCCTTGGTGCAAATCAAGAAGTTCCCCAACATACCCGTCACCACTCGAGAGGAAACAGGAGGGTCCCGCCCACATCCAGAGGCGCCCCGTTTCCGCCTCATAGCACGAGATGAGGGATCCTTTCCCTGCTTCTTCGGGAAAGAGTTCCCAGCCTTCCCGTCGCATCTCAAGAGGAGGCCCTCTGAACAGGAACGGCGAGAGGAACTCCAGGGTCGTGCCACCATTCCAAGAGTCTCCCAGATGTCTCAGTCCATTCCAGAGGAACCTCTTTTCCCTTCACCGACTCGTCTTTCACGCCGAGAATCGACTCACACCAAGGTGGCACGTGGAACAGCCCTGTGGGAAAGCCTCGTGGGAAAGACTCGAGGGAAAGCCTCGAGGGAAAGCCTCGAGGCAAAGCCACAGATCCCTTGATCCACGTGACAAGAAGCGTGACCCTACTGCTGCAGCTCGGGAGGAAAACCCACGTGCATGCCCCCACTCGCGACGAGGCCTGACTCCCCTGGGGAGACTCAGAGGCACCCCAAGATCCATGTCAACACTGGAGAGGAATGCTCAGGTTCCGGCCCCGACCCCACACAAGGTCTTAGGCCCCGGCATCGACGGGAGAGGAATCCCGAGATGGCCCCTAGCAACTCGCATGGGGACTGGCCTTTCCTGAGGCCACCAGAGCGGGTCCCTGAGGTCCCCGTCGTAACTCGAGAAGACATGCCGCAACTCGAGAAAATCCAGGAGGTTTTCCCCTCCAGGCGAGATGAGGCCCATTTCCACTAGGCGACTGCAGGCTCATCACACCTCACCTCTGGAACTTCGAAAGAGTCCTTCACACCCTTGGTGCAAATCAAGAAGTTCCCCGACATACCCGTCTCCACTCGGGAGTAAGCACGAGGGTCCCCCCCACATCCAGAAGAGCCCCGTTTCTGCCTCGTAGCTCCAGATGAGGGATCCTTTGCGTGCTTCGTCGGGAAAGAGTTCCCGGCCTTCCCGTCGCATCTCAACAGGAGGCCCTCTCAACAGGAAAGGCGAGAGGAACTCCAGGGTCGTGCCACCATTCCAGGAGTCCCCCAGATGTCTCAGTCCATTCCAGAGGAACCTCTTTTCCCTTCACCGGCTCGTCTTTCACGCCGAGGATCGACTCACACCAAGGTGGCACTTGGCACAGCCCTGTGGGAAAGCCTCGTGGGAAAGCCTCGAGGGAAAGCCTCGAGGGAAAGCCACAGATCCCCTGATCCACGTGACAGGAAGCGTGACACTACTGCTGCAGCTCGGGAGGAAAGCGCACGTGCATGCCCCCACTCGAGACGAGTCCTGACTCCCCTGGGGAGACTCAGAAGCACCCCAAGGTCCATGGCAACACTGGAGAGGAATCCTCAGGTTCCGGCCCCGACTCCACACAAGGTCTTAGGCCCCGGCATGGACGGGAGAGGCATCCCGAGATGGCCCCTAGAGACTCGCAAGGGAACTGGCCTTTCCTGAGGCCACCAGAGCGGGTCCTTGAGGTCCCCGTCGTAACTCGAGAAGACCTGCCGCAACTCGAGAAAATCCAGAAGGTTCTCCCCTCCAGGCGAGTTGAGCCCCATTTCCGCTGAGGCATCTCGAGGCTGATCACACCTCACCTCTGTACTTGGAAAAGGTCCTTCACACCCTTGGTGCAAATCAAGAAGTTCCCCGACATACCGACTCCACTCGAGAGGAAACACGAGGTTCCCGCCCACATCCAGAGGAGCCCCGTTTCCGCCTCATAGCTCGAGATGAGGGATCCTTTCCCTGCTTCGTCGGGAAAGAGTTCCCGGCGTTCCCGTCGCATCTCAAGAGGAGGCCCTCTCAACAGGAATGGCGAGAAGAACTCCAGGGTCGTGCCACCATTCCACGAGTCCCCCAGATGTCTCAGCCCATTCCAGAGGAACCTCTTTTCCCTTCACCGGCCCGACTTTCACGCCGAGGATCGACTCACACCAAGGTGGCACGTGGCACAGCCCTGTGGGAAAGCCTCGTGGCAAAGCCTCGAGGGAAAGCCACAGATCCCTTGATCCACGTGACAGGAATCGTGACACTACTGCTGTAGCTCGGGAGGAAAGTGCACGTGCATGCCCCCACTCGAGACGAGGCCTGAGTCCCCTGGGGAGACTCAGAGGCACCCCAAAATCCATGGGAACTCTGGAGTGGAATCCTCAGGTTGCGGCCCCGACTCCACACAAGGTCTTAGGCCCCGGCATGGACGGGAGAGGAATCTCCAGAGGGCGCCAAGCAACTCGCATGGGGACGGGCCTTTCCTGAGGCCACAAGAGCGGGTCCCTGAGTTCCCCGTCGTAACTCGAGAAGACCTGCCGCAACTCGAGAAAATCCAGGAGGTTCTCCACTCCAGGCGAGTTGAGGCCCATTTCCGCTCAGGCGTCTCGAGGCTGATCACACCTCACCTCTGGAACTTCGAAAGGGTCCTTCACACCCTTGGTGCAAATCAAGAAGTTCCCCGACATACCCGTCTCCACTCGAGAGGAAACACGAGGGTCCCGCCCACATCCAGAGGAGCCCTGTTTCCGCCTCGTAGGTCGAGATGAGGGATCCTTTCCCTGCTTCATCGGGAAAGAGTTCCCGGCATTCCCGTCGCAACTCAAGAGGAGGCCCTCTCAATATGAACGGCGAAAGGAACTCTAGGGTCGTGTCTCCATCCCAAGAGTCCCCCAGATGTCTCAGTCCATTCCAGATGAACCTCTTTTCCCTTCTCCGGCTCGTCTTTCACGCCGAGGATCGACTCACACCAAGGTGGCACGTGGCACGGGCCTGTGGGAAAGCCTCGTGGGAAAACCTCGTGAGAAAGCCTCGAGGGAAAGCCACAGATCGCTTGATCCACGTGACAAGAAGCGTGACACTACTGCTGCAGCTCGGGAGGAAAGCGCACGTGAATGCCCCCACTCGAGACGAGGCCTGACTCCCTTGGGGAGACTCAGAAGCACCCCAAGAGCCATGGCAACACTGGAGAGGAATCCTCAGGTTCCGGCCCCGACTCCACACAAGGTCTTAGGACCCGGCATGGACGGGAGAGGAATCCCGAGAGGTCCCCTAGCTTCCCGCATGGTTACTGTTCTTTCCTGAGGCCACCAGAGGGGGTCCCTGAGGTCCCCGTCTTAACTCGAGAAGAGCTGCCGCAACTCGAGAAAATCCAGGAGGTTCTCCCCTCCAGGCAAGATGAGGCCCATTTCCGCTGAGGCGTCTCGAGGCTGATCACACCTTACCTCTGGAACTTCGAAAGGGTCCTTCACACCCTTGGTGCAAATCAAGAAGTTCCCCGACATACCCGTCTCCACTCGAGAGGAAACACGAGGGTCCTGCCCACATCCAGAGGAGCCCCGTTTCCGCCTCGTAGCTCGAGATGAGGGATCCTTTCGCTGCTTCTTCGGGAAAGAGTTCGTGGCGTTCCCGTCACAACTCAAGAGGAGGCCCTCTCAACAGGAACGGCGAGAGGAACTCCAGGGTCGTGCCACCATTCCAAGAGTCCCCCAGATGTCTCAGTCCATTCCAGAGGAACCTCTTTTCCCTTCACCGGCCCGACTTTCACGCCGAGGATCGACACACACCAAGGGGGCATGTGGCACAGCCCTGTGGGCAAGCCTCGTGGGAAAGCCTCGAGGGAAAGCCTCGAGGGAAAGCCACAGATCCCTTGATCCACGTGACAGGAAGCGTGACACTACTGCTGCAGCTAGCGAGGACAGCACACGTGCATGCCCCCACTCGAGACGAGGCTTGACTCCCCTGGGGAGACTCAGAAGCACCCCAAGATCCATGGCAACACTGGAGAGGAATCCTCAGGTTCCGGCCCCGACTCCACACAAGGTCTTACGCCCCGGCATGGACGGGAGAGGAATCCCGAGATGGCCCCTAGCAACTCGAATGGGGACCGGGTTTTCCTGAGGCCACCAGAGCGGGTCCCTGAGGTCCCCGTCGTAACTCGAGAAGACCTGCCGCATCTCGAGTAAATGCAGGAGGTTCTCCCCTCCAGGCGAGATTAGGCCCATTTCCGCTGAGGCGTTTCGAGGCTGATCACACCTCACCTCTGGAACTTCGACAGGATTCTTCACACCCTTGGTGCAAATCAAGAAGTTCCCCGACATACCTTTCCCCACTCGAGAGGAAACACGAGGCTCCCGCCCACATCCAGAAGAGCCCCGTTTCCGCCTCGTAGTTCGAGATGAGGGATCCTTTCCCTGATTCCTCGGGAAAGAGTTCCCGGCCTTCCAGTCGCATCTCAAGAGGAGGCCCTCTCAACAGTAACGGCGAGAGGTACTCCAGGGTCTTGCCACCATTCCAAGAGTCCCCCAGATGTCTCAGTCCATTCCAGAGGAAACTCTTTTCGCTTCACCGGCTCGTCTTCACGCCGAGGATCAAATCACACCAAGGTGGCACGTGGCACGGGCCTGTGGGAAAGCCTCGTGGGAAAGCCTCGAGGGAAAGCCTCGCGGGAAAGCCACAGATCCCTTGATCCACGTGAGAGGACGCGTGACACTACTGCTGCTGCTCGGGAGGAAAGCGCACGTGCATGCCCCCACTCGAGACGAGGCCTGATTCCCCTGGGGAGACTCAGAAGCACCCCAAGATCCAAGGCAACACTGGAGAGCAATGCTCAGGTTCCGGCCCCGACTCCACACAAGATCTTAGGCCCCGGCATGGACGGGAGAGGAATCTCGAGAGGGCCCCTAGCAACTCGCATGTGGACTGGCCTTTCCTGAGGCCACCAGAGCGGGTCTCTGAGGTCCCCGTCGTAACTCGAGAAGACCTGCCGCAACTCGAGAAAATCCAGGAGGTTCTCCCCTCCAGGCGAGATGAGGCCCATTTCCGCTGAGGCGTCTCGAGGCTGATCACACCTCACCTCTGGAACTTCGAAAGGGTCATTCACACCCTTGGTGCAAATCAAGAAGTTCCCCGACATACCAGTCTACACTCGAGAGGAAACACGAGGGTCCCGCCCACATCCAGAGGAGACCCGTTTCCGCCTCGTAGCTCGAGATGAGGGATCCTTTCCCTGCTTCGTCGGGAAAGAGTTCCCGTCGTTCCCGTCGCATCTCAAGAGGAGGCCCTCTCAACAGGAACGGCGAGACGAACTCCAGGGTCGTGCCACCATTCCAAGAGTCCCCAGATGTCTCAGTCCATTCCAGAGGAACCTCTTTTCCCTTCACCGGCTCGTCTTTCACGCCGAGGATCGACTCACACCAAGGTGGCACGTGGCACAGCACTTTGCGAAGGCCTGGTGGGAAAGCCACGAGCGAAAGCCTCGGGGGAAAGAAACAGATCCCTTGATCCGCGTGACAGGAAGCGTGACACTACTGCTGCAGCTCGGGAGGAAAGCGCACGTGCATGCCCCCACTCGAGACGAGGCCTGAGGCCCTGGGGAGACTCAGAAGCACCCCAAGATCCATGGCAACACTGGAGAGGAATCCTCAGATTCCGGCCCCGACTACACACAAGGTCTTAGGCCCCGGCATGGATGGGAGAGGAATCCCGAGATGGCCCCTGGCAACTCGCATGGAGACTGGCCTTTCCTGAGGCCACCAGAGAGGGTCCCTGATGTCCCCGTCGTAACTCAAGAAGACCTACCGCATCTCGAGAAAATCCAGGAGGTTCTCCACTCCAGGCGAGTTGAGGCCCATTTCCGCTGAGGCGTCTCGAGGCTGATCACACCTCACCTCTGGAACTTCGAAAGGGTCCTTCAGACCCTTGGTGCAAATCAAGAAGTTCCCCGACATACCCGTCTCCACTCGAGAGGAAACACGAGGGTCCCGCCCACATCCAGAGGAGCCCCGTTTCCGCCTCGAAACTCGAGATGAGGGATCCTTTCCCTGCTTCGTCGGGAAAGAGTTCCCGGCCTTCCGGTCCCATCTCAAGTGGAGGCCCTCTGAACAGGAACGGCGAGAAGAACTCCAGGGTCGTGCCACCATTCCACGAGTCCCCCAGATTTCTCAGTCCATTGCAGAGGAACTTCTTTTCCCTTCGTCGGCTCGTGTTTCACGCCGAGGATCGACTCACACCAAGGTGGCACGTGGCACAGCCCTGTGCGAAAGCCTCGTGGGAAAGCCTCGAGGGAAAGCCTCGAGGGAAAGCCACAGATCCCTTGATCCACGTGACAGGAAGCGTGACACTACTGCTGCTGCTCGGGAGGAAACCGCACGTGCATGACCCCAGTCGAGACGAATCCTGACTCCCCTGCCTAGAATCAGAACCACCCCAAGATCCATGGCAACACTGGAGAGGAATCCTCAGGTTCCGGCCCCGACTCCACCCAAGATCTTTGGCCCCGGCATGGACGGGAGAGGAATCCCGAGAGGGCCCCTAGCAACTCGCATGGGGTCTGGCCTATCCTGAGACCACCAGAGCGGGTCCCTGAGGTCCCCGTCGTAACTCGAGAAGACCTGCCGCAACTCGAGAAAATCCAGGAGGTTCTCCCGTCCAGGCGAGATGAGGCCCATTTCCTATGAGACGTCTCGTGGCTGATCACACCTCACGTCTGGAACTTCGAAAGGGTCCTTCACACCCTTGGTGCAAATCAAGAAGTTCCCCGACATACCCGTCTCCACTCGAGAGGGAACACGAGGTTCCCGCCCACATCCAGAGGAGCCCCGTTTCCGCCTCGTCGCTCGAGATGAGGGATCCTTTCCCTGCTTCGTCGGGAAAGAGTTCCCGTCGTTCCCGTCGCATCTCAAGAGGAGGCCCTCTCAACAGGAAAGGCGAGAGGAACTCCAGGGTCCTGCCACCATTCCAAGAGTCCCCCAGATGTCTCAGTCCATTCCAGAGGAACCTCTTTTCCCTTCGTCGGCTCGTGTTTCACGCCGAGGATCGACTCACACCAAGGTGGCACGTGGCACAGCCCTTTGGGAAAGCCTCGTGGGAAAGCCTTGAGGGAAAGCCTCGAGGGAAAGCCACAGATCCCTTGATCCACGTGACAGGAAGCGTGACACTACTGCTGCAGCTAGCGAGGACAGCAGACGTGCATGCCCCACTCGAGACGAGGCCTGACTCCCCTGGGGAGACTCAGAAGCACCCCAAGATCCATGGCAACACTGGAGAGGAATCTTCAGGTTCCGAACCCGACTCAACACAAAGTCTGAGGCCCCGGCATGGACGAGAGAGGAATCTCGAGATGGCCCCTAGAAACTCGCATGGGGACTGGCCTTTCCTGAGGCCACCAGAGCGGGTCCCTGAGGTCCCCGTCGTAACTCGAGAAGACCTGCCGCAACTCGAGAAAATCCAGGAGGTTCTCCCCTCCAGGCGAGATGAGGCCCATTTCCTCTGAGACGTCTCGAGGCTGATCACACCTCACCTCTGGAACTTCGAAAGGGTCCTTCACAACCCTGGTGCAAATCTAGAAGTTCTCCGACATGCCCATCTCCTCTCGAGAGGAAACACGAAGGTCCTGCCCACATGCAGAGGCGCCCCGTTTCCGCCTCATAGCACGAGATGAGGGATCCTTTCCCTGCTTCGTCGGGAAAGAGTTCCCAGCTTTCCCGTCGCATCTGAAGAGGAGGCCCTCTCAACAGGAACGGCGAGAGGAACTCCAGGGTCGTGCCACCATTCCAAGAGTCCCCCAGATGTCTCAGTCCATTCCAGAGGAACCTCTTTTCCCTTCACCGGCTCGTCTTTCACGCCGAGAATCGACTTACACCAAGGTAGAACGTGACACAGCCCTGTGGGAAAGCCTCGTGGGAAAGCCTTGAGGGAAAGCCTCGATGGAAAGACACAGATCCCCGGATCCACGTGACAGGAAGCGTGACACTACTGCTGCAGCTAGCGAGGACAGCACACATGCATGCCCCCACTCGAGAGGAGGCCTGAGTACCGGGGGAGACTCAGAAGCACCCCAAGTTCCATGCCAACCCTGGAGAGGAATCTTCAGGTTCCGGCCCCGACCCCACACATGGTCTTAGGCCCCGGCATGGACGGGAGAGGAATCCCGAGATGGCCCCTAGCAACTCGCATGGGGACTGGCCTTTCCTGAGGCCACGAGAGCGGGTCCCTGAGGTCCCCGTCGTAACTCGAGAAGACCTGTCCCAACTCGAGAAAATCCAGGAGGTTCTCCCCTCCAGGCGAGATGAGCCCCATTTCCGCTGAGGCGTCTCGAGGCTGATCACACCTCACCTCTGGAACTTCGAAAGGGTCCTTCACACCCTTGGTGCAAATCAAGAAGTTCCCCGACATACCCGTCTCTACTCGAAAGGAAACACGAGGGTGCCGCCCACATCCAGAGGAGCCCCGTTTCCGCCTAGTAGCTCGAGATGTGGGATCCTTTCCCTGCTTCGTCGGGAAAGAGTTCCCGGCGTTCCCGTCGCATCTCAAGAGGAGGCCCTCTCAACAGAAACGGCGCGAGGAACTCCAGGGTCGTGCCACCATTCCAAGAGTCCCCCGATGTCTCAGTCCATTCCAGAGGAACCTCTTTTCCCTTCACCAGCTCGTCTTTCACGCTGAGGATCGACTCACACCAAGGTGGCACGTGGCACAGCCCTGTGGGAAAGCCTCGTGGGAAAGCCTCGAGGGAAAGCCACAGATCCCTTGATCCACGTGAGAGGTAGCGTGACACTACTGCTGCAGCTTGGGAGGAAAGCACACGTGCATGCCGCCACTCGAGACGAGGCCTAACTCCCATGGGGAGACTCAGAAGCACCCCAAGATCCATGGCAACACTGGAGAGGAATGCTCAGGTTCCGGCCCCGACTCCACACAAGGACTTAGGCCCCGGCATGGATGGGAGAGGAATCCCGAGATGGCCCCTAGCAAGTCGCATGGGGACTAGCCTTTCCTGAGGTCAACAGAGCGGGTCCCTGAGGTCCCCGTCGTAACTCGAGAAGACCTGCCGCAACTCGAAAAAATCCAGGAGGTTCTCCCGTCCAGGCGAGAGGAGGCCCAATTTCGCTGAGGCCTCTCGAGGCTGATCACACCTCACCTCTGGAACTTCGAAAGGGTCCTTCACACCCTTGGTGCAAATCAAGAAGTTCCCCGACATACCCGTCTCCACTCGAAAGGAAACACGTGGGTGCGGCCCACATTCAGAGGAGCCCGTTTCCGCCTCGTAGCTCGAGATGTGGGATCCTTTCCCTGCTTCGTCGGGAAAGAGTTCCCGGCGTTCCCGTCGCATCTCAAGAGGAGGCCCTCTCAACAGGAACGGCGAGAGGAACTCCAGGGTCGTGCCACCATTCCAAGAGTCCCCCAGATGTCTCAGTCCATTCCAGAGGAACCTCTTTTCCCTTCACGGGCTCGCCTTTCACGCCGAGGATCGACTCACACCAAGGTGGCACGTGGCACAGCCCTGTGGGAAAGCCTCGTGGGAAAGCCTCGAGGGAAAGCCCCGAGGGAAAGCCACAGATCCCTTGATCCACGTGACAGGAAGCGGGACATTACAGCTGCAGCTCGGGACGAAAGCGCATGTGCATGCCCCCACTGGAGACCGGACCTGAGTCCCCTGGGGAGACTCAGAAGCACCCCAAGAACCATCGCAACATTGAAGAGGAATCCTCAGTTTGCGGCCCCGACTCCCACAAGATCTTAGGCCCCGGCTGGGACGGGAGTGGAATCCCGAGTGGGCCCCTAGCAACTCGCATGGGGACTGGCCTTTCCTGAGGCCACCAGAGCGGGTCCCTGAGGTCCCCGTCGTAACTCGAGAAGACCTGCCGCAACTCGAGAATCTCCAGGAGGTTCTCCCCTCCAGGCGAGATGAGGCCCATTTCCGCTGAGGCGTCTCTAGGCTGATCACACCTCATCCCTGGAACTTCGAAAGGGTCCGTCACACCCCTGGTGCAAATCAGGAAGTTCCCCGACAAGCCCGTCTCCACTCGAGAGGAAACACGAGGGTCCCGCCCACATCCAGAGAAGCCCCGATTTCGCCTCGTAGCTCGAGATGAGGGATCCTTTCCCTGCTTCGTCGCGCAAGAGTTCCAGGCTTTCCCATCGCATCTCAAGAGGAGGCCCTCTCACGAGGAACGGCGAGAGGAACTCCAGGGTCGTGCCACCATTTCAAGAGTCCCCCAGACGTCTCAGTCCATTCCAGAGGAACCTCTTTTCCCTTCACCGGCTCGTCTTTCACGCCGAGGATCGACTCACACCAAGGTGGTACGTGGAACAGCCCTGTGGGAAAGCCTCGAGGGAAAGCCACAGATCCCTTGATCCACGTGACAGGAAGCGTGACACTACTGCTGCAGCTAGCGAGGACAGCGCACATGCATGCCCCCACTCAAGAGGGGCCTGAGTCCCCGGGGGAGACTCAGAAGCACCCTAAGATCCATGCCAACACAGAAGAGGAATCTTCAGGTTCCGTCCCCGAATCCAAACAAAGTCTTAGGCTCCGGCATGGACCGGAGAGGAAACCCGAGATGGCCCCTAACAACTCGCATGGGGATTGGCCTTTCCTGAGGCCACCAGAGCGTGTCCCTGAGGTCCCCGTCGTAACTCGAGAAGACCTGCTGCAACTCGAGAAAATCCAGGAGGTTCTCCCCTCCAGGCGAGATGAGGCCCATTTCCGCTGAGGCGTATCGAGGCTGATCACACCTCACCTCTGGAACGTCGAAAGGGTCCTTCGCACCCTTGGTGCAAATCAAGAAGTTCCCCGACATTCTTGTCTCCACTCGAGAGGAAACAGGAGGGTCCCGCCCACATCCAGAGGCACCCCGTTTCCGCCTCGTCGCTCGAGATGAGGGATTCATTCCCTGCTTCGTCGGGAAAGAGTTCCCGGCCTTCCCGTCGCATCTCAAGAGGAGGCCCTCTCAACAGAAACGGCGAGAGGTACTCCAGGGTCGTACCACCATTTCAAGTGTCACCCAGATGTCTCAGTCCATTCCAGAGGAACCTCTTTTCCCTTCACCGGCTCGTCTTTCACTCCGAGGATCGACTCACACCAAGGTGGCAACTGGCACAGCCCTGTGGGAAAGCCTCGTGGGAAAGCCTCGAGGGAAAGCCACAGATACCTTGATCCACGTGACAGGAAGCGTGACACTACTGCTGCAGCTCGGGAGGAAAGCGCACGTGCATGCCCCCAGTCGAGACGAGGCCTGACTCTCCTGGGGAGACTCAGAAGCACCCCAAGAACCATGGCAACACTGCAGAGGAATCCTTAGGTTCCGGCCCTGACTCCACACAAGATCTTAGGCCCTCGCATGGACGGGAGAGGAATCCCAAGTGGGCCCCTAGCACCTCATATGGGGTCTGGCCTTTCCTGAGGCCACCAGAGCGGGTCCCTGAGGTCCCCGTCGTAACTCGAGAAGACCTGCCGCAACTCGAGAAAATCCAGGAGGTTCTCCCATCCAGGCGAGATGGGGCCCATTTCCGCTGAGGTGTCTCGAGGCTGATCACACCTCACCTCTGGAACTTAGAAAGGGTCCTTCACACCCTTGGTGCAAATCAAGAAGTTCCTCGACATACCCGTCTCCACTCGAGAGGAAACAGGAGGATCCCGCCCACATCCAGAGCAGCCCCGTTTCTGTCTCGTAGCTCGAGATGAGGGATCCTTTCCCTGCTTCGTCGGGCAAGAGTTCCAGGCGTTCCCGTCGCATCTCAAGCGAGGCCCTCTCAACAGGCACCGCCAGATGAACTCCAGGGTCGTGGCACCATTCCAAGAGTCCCCCAGATGTCTCAGTCCATTCCAGAGGAACCTCTTTTCCCTTCACCGGCTCGTCTTTCACGCCGAGGATCGACTCACACCAAGGTGGCAAGTGGCACAGCCCTGTGGGAAAGCCTCGTGGGCAAGTCTCGAGGGAAAGCCTCGAGGGAAAGCCACAGATCCCTTGATCCACGTGACAGGAAGCGTGACACTACTGCTGCAGCTAACGAGGACGGCACTCGTGCATGCCCCCACACGAGACGTGGCCTGACTCCCCTGGGGAGACTCAGAAGCACCGAAAGATCCATGGCAACACTGGCGAGGAATCCTCAGGTTCCGGCCCCCACTTCACACAAGGTGTTAGTCCCTGGCATGGACGGGAAGGGAATCCCGAGATGGCCCCTAGCAACTCGCATGGGGACTGGCCTTTCCTGAGGCCACCAGAGCGGGTCCCTGAGGTCCACGTCGTAACTCGAGAAGACCTGCCACAACTCGAGCACATCTAGGAGGTTCTCCCCTCCAGGCGAGATGAGGCCCATTTCCACTGAGGCGTCTCGAGGCTGACCACACCTCACCTCTGGAACTTCGAAAGGGTCCTTCACACCCTTGGTGCAACTCAAGAAGTTCCCCGAAAAACCCGTCTCCACTCGAGAGGAAACACGAGGGTCCCGCCCACATTCAGAGGAGCCCCGTTTCCGCCTCTTAGCTGGAGATGTGGAATCCCTTCCCTGCTTCGTCGGGAAAGAGTTCCCGGCGTTCCCGTCGCATCTCAAGAGGAGGCCCTCTCAACAGGAACGGCGAGAGGAACTCCAGGGTCGTGCCACCATTCCAAGAGTCCCCCAATATCTCAGTCCATTCCAGAGGAACCTCTTTTCCCTTCACCGGCTCGACTTTCACGCCGAGAATCGACTTACACCAAGGTAGCACGTGACACAGCCCTGTGGGAAAGCCTCATGGGAAAGCCTTGAGCGAAAGCCTCGAGGGAAAGACACAGATCCCAGGATCCACGTGACAGGAAGCGTGACACTACTGCTGCAGCTAGGGAGGAAAGCGCAGGTGCATGCCCCCACTCGAGACGAGGCCTGACCCCCCTGGGGGGACGCAGAAGCACCCCAAGATCCATGGCAACAATGGAGAGGAAACTTCAGGTTCCTTCCCCGACTCCAAACAAGGTCTTAGGCCCCGGCATGGACGGGAGAGGAATCCCGAGATGGCCCCTAACAACTCGCATGGGGATTGGACTTTCCTGAGGCCACAAGAGCGGGTCCCTGAGGTCCCCATCGTAACTCGAGAAGACCTGCCGCAACTCGAGAAAATCCAGGAGATTCTCCCCTCCAGGCGATATGAGGCCCATTTCCGTTGAGGCGTCTCGAGGCTGATCACACCTCAGCTCGGGAACTTCGAAAGGGTCCTTCACACCCTTGGTGCAAATCAAGAAGTTCCCCGACATACCCGTCTCCACTCGAGAGGAATCACGAGGGTTTCGCTCACATCCAGAGCAGCCCCGTTTCCGCCTCGTAGCTCGAGGTGAGGGATCCTTTCCCTGCTTCGTCGGGCAAGAGTTCCCGGCGTTCCCGTCGCATCTCAAGAGGAGGCCCTCTCAACAGGAACGGCGAGAGGAACTCCAGGGTCGTGCCACCATTCCAAGAGTCCCCCACATGTCTCATTCCATTCCAGAGGAAACTCTTTTCCCTTCACCAGATCGTCTTTCACGCCGAGAATAGACTCACACCAAGGTGGCTCGTGGCACAGCCATGTGGGAAAGCCTCGTGGGAAAGCCTCGAGGAAAGCCTTGCGGGAAAGGCACAGATCCCTTGATCCACGTGACAGGAAGCGTTACGCTACTCCTGCAGCTCGGGAGGAAAGCGCACGTGCATGCCCCCACTCGAAACGAGGCCTGACTCCCCTAGGGAGACTCAGAAGTACCCGAAGATCCATGTCAACAGTGGAGAGGAATCCTCAGGTTCCGGCCCCGACTCCACACAAGGTCTTAGGCCCCGGTATGGACGGGAGAGGAATCCCGATATGGCCCCAAGCAACTCGCATGGGGACTGGCCTTTCCTGAGGCCACCAGAGCGGGTCCCTGAGGTCCCCGTCGTAACTCGAGAAGACCTGCCGCAACTCGAGAAAATCCAGGAGGTTCTCCCCTCCAGGCGAGATGAGGCCCATTTCCGCTGAGGCGTCTCGAGGCTGATCACACCTCACCTCTAGAACTTCGAAAGGGTCCTTCACACCCTTGGTGCAAATCAAGAGTTCCCCGACATACCCGTCTCCTTTCGAGTGGAAACACGAGGGTCCCGCCCACATCCAGAGGAGCCCCGTTTCCGCCTCGTAGCTCGAGATGAGGGATCCTTTCCCTGCTTCGTCGGGAAAGAGTTCCCGGCATTCCCGTCGCATCTCAAGAGGAGGCCCTCTCAACAGGTACGGTGAGAGGAACTCCAGTGTGGTCCCACCATTCCAAGCGTCCCCCTGATGTCTCAATCCTTTCCACAGGAACCTCTTATCCCTACACCGGCTCGTCTTCTACGCCGACAATTGACTCACACCAAGGTGGCACGTGGCACAGCCCTGTGGAAAAGCCTCGTGGGAAAGCCTAGAGGGAAAGCCACGGATCCCTTGATCCACGTGACAGGAAGCGTGACACTACTGCTTCAGCTCGGGAGGAAAGCGCACGTGCATGCCCCCACTCGAGACGAGGCCTGACTCCCCTGGGGAGACTGAGAAGCACCCCAAGATCCATGGAAAAACTGGAGAGGAATCCTCAGGTTCCGGCCCCGACTCCACACAAGGTCTTAGGCCCCGGCATGGACGGGAGAGGAATCCCGAGAGGGCCCCTAGCAACTCGCGTAGGGACTGGCCTTTCCTGAGGCCACCAGAGCGGGTCCCTGAGGTCCCCGTCGTAAGTCGAGAAGACCTGCCGCAACTCGAGAAAATCCAGGAGGTTCTGCCCTCCAGCCGAGATGAGGCCCATTTCTGCTGAGGCGTCTCGAGGCTGATAACACCTCACCTCTGGAACCTCGAAAGGGTCCTTCACACCGTTGGTGCAAATCAAGAAGTTCCCCGACATACCCGTATCCAGGCGAGAGGAAACACGACGGTCCCGCCCACATCCAGAAGAGCCCCGTATCCGCCTAGCAGCTCGAGATGAGGGATCCTTTCCGTGGTTCGTCGGGAAAGAGTTCCCGGCGTTCCCGTCGCATCTCAAGAGGAGGCCCTCTCAACAGGAAAGGCGAGAGGAACTCCGGGGTCGTGCCACCATTCCAAAGTCCCCCAGATGTCTCAGCCCGTTCCAGAGGAACCTCTTTCCCTTCACAAGTTCGCCTTTCACGCCAAGGATTGACTCACACCATGGTGGCACGTGGCACAGCCCTGTGGGAAAGCCTCGTGGGAAAGCCTCGAGGGACAGCCACAGATCCCTTGATGCACGTGACAGGAAGCGTGACAGTACTGCTGCAGCTCGGGAGGAAAGCACACGTGCATGCCCCCATTCGAGACGGGGCCTGACTCCCCTGGGGAGACTGAGAAGCACCCCAAGATCCATGGCAAAACTGGAGAGGAATCCTCAGGTTCCGGCCCTGACTCCACACAAGGTCTTAGGCCCCGGCATGGACGGGAGAGGAATCCCGAGATGGCCCCTTAGCAACTCGCATGGGACTGGCCTTTCATGAGGCCACCAGAGCGGGTCCCTGAGGTCCCCGTCGTAAGTCGAGAAGACCTGCCGCAACTCGAGAAAATCCAGGAGGTTCTGCCCTCCAGCCGAGATGAGGCCCATTTCTACTGAGGCGTCTCGAGGCTGATCACACCTCACCTCTGGAACCTCGAAAGGGTCCTTCACACCGTTGGTGCAAATCAAGAATTTCCCCGACATACCTGTATCCAGGCGAGAGGAAACACGAGGGTCCCGCCCACATCCAGAAGAGCCCCGTATCCGCCTAGCAGCTCGAGATGAGGGATCCTTTCCGTGGTTCTTCGGGAAAGAGTTCCCGGCGTTCCCGTCGCATCTCAAGAGGAGGCCCTCTCAACAGGAAAGGCGAGAGGAACTCCGGGGTCGTGCCACCATTCCAAAGTCCCCCAGATGTCTCAGTCCGTTCCAGAGGAACCTCTTTCCCTTCACAAGTTCGCCTTTCACGCCAAGGATTGACTCACACCATGGTGGCACGTGGCACAGCCCTGTGGGATAGCCTCGTGGGAAAGCCTCGAGGGAAAGCCACAGATCCCTTGATGCACGTGACAGGAAGCGTGACACTACTGCTGCAGCTCGGGAGGAAAGCACACGTGCATGCCCCCATTCGAGACGAGGCCTGACTCCCCTGGGGAGACTGAGAAGCACCCCAAGATCCATGGCAAAACTGGAGAGGAATCCTCAGGTTCCGGCCCTGACTCCACACAAGGTCTTAGGCCCCGGCATGGACGGGAGAGGAATCCCGAGATGGCCCCTTAGCAACTCGCATGGGACTGGCTTTTCCTGAGGCCACCAGAGCGGGCCCCGAGATCTCCGTCGTAACTCGAGAGTATCTGCCGCAACTCGAGAAAATCCAGGAGGTTCTCCCCTCCAGGCGAGATGAGGCCCTTTTCCGCTGAGGCGTCTCGAGGCTGATCACACCTCACCTCTGGAACTTCGAAAGGGTCCTTCACACCCTTGGTGCAAATCAAGAAGTTCCCCGACATACCCGTCTCAACTCGAGAGAAACTCGAGGGTCCCGCCCACATCCAGAGGTGCCCCGTTTCCGCCTCGTAGCTCGAGATGAGGGATCCTTTCCCTACTTCGTCGGGAAAGAGTTCCCGGTGTTCCCGTCGCATCTCAAGAGGAGGCCCTCTCAACAGGAACGGCGAGAGGAACTCCAGGGTCGGGCCACCAAGCCAAGAGTCCCCCAGATGTCTCAGTCCATTCCAGAGGAACCTCTTTTCCCTTCAAAGGCTCGTCTTTCACGGCGAGGATCGACTCACACCAAGGTGGCAAGCGGCACAGCCCTGTGGAAAAGCCTCGTGGGAAAGCCTCGAGGGAAAGCCACAGATCCCTTGATCCACCTGACAGGAAGCGTGACACTGCTGCTGCAGCTCGGGAGGAAAGCGCACGTGCATGCCCCCACTCGAGACGAGGCCTGACTCCCCTGGGGAGACTCAGAAGCACCCCAAGATCCATGGCAACACTGGAGAGCAATCCTCAGGTTCCGGCCCCGAATCCACACAAGGTCTTAGGCTCCGGCATGGACGGGAGAGGAATCCCGAGATGGCCCCTAGCAACTCGCATGGGGACTCGCCATTCCTGAGCCCACCAGAGCGGGTCCCTGAGGTCCCCGTCGTAACTCGAGAAGACCTGCCGCAACTCGAGAAAATCCAGGAGGTTCTCCCCTCCAGGCGAGATGAGGCCAATTTCCGCTGAGGCGTCCTGAGGCTGATCACACCTCACCTCTGGAACTTCGAAAGGGTCCTTCACACCCTTGGTGCAAATCAAGATGTTTCCCGACATACCCATCTCCACTCGAGAGGAAACACGAGGGTGCCGCCCACATCCATTGGAGCCCCGTTTCCGCCTCATAGATCGAGATGAGGGATCCTTGCCCTGCTTCCTCGGGAAAGAGTTCCCGGCCTTATCGTCGCATCTCAAGAGGAGGCCCCTCAACAGGGAAGGCGAGAGGAACTCCTGGGTCGTTCCACAATTCCAAGAGTCCCCCAGATGTCTCAGTCCATTCCAGAGGAACCTCTTTTCCCTTCACCGGGTCGCCTTTCACGCCGAGGATCGACTCACACCAAGGTGGCACGTGGCACAGCCCTGTGGGAAAGCCTCGTGGGAAAGCCTCGAGGGAAAGCCACAGATCCCTTGATCCACGTGACAGGAAGCGTGCACTACAGCTGCAGCTCGGGAGGAAAGCGCAAGTGCATGCCCCAACTCGAGACGAGACCTGAGTCCCCTGGAGAGACTCAGAGGCACCCCAGGAACCATCGCAACAATGGAGAGGAATCCTCAGGTTCCGGCCCCGACTCCACACAAGATCTTAGGCCCCGGCATGGACGGGAGAGGAATCCCAAGTGGGCCCCTAGCACCTCGCATGGGGACTGACCTTTCCTGAGGCCACCAGAGCGCGTCCCTGAGGTCCCCGTCGTAACTCGAGAAGACCTGCCGCAACTCGAGAAAATCCAGGAGGTTCTCCCATCCAGGCGAGATGAGGCCCATTTCCGCTGAGGTGTCTCGAGGCTGATCACACCTCACCTCTGGAACTTCGAAAGGGTCCTTCACACCCTTGGTGCAAATCAAGAAGTTCCCCGACATACCCGTCTCCACTCGAGAGGAAACAGGTGGATCCTGCCCACATCCAGAGGAGCCCCGTTTCCGCCTCGTAGCTCGAGATGAGGGATCCTTTCCCTGCTTCGTCGGGCAAGAGTTCCAGGCGTTCCCGTCGCATCTCAAGAGGAGGCCCTCTCAACAGGCACCGCCAGAGGAACTCCAGGGTCGTGCCACCATTCCAAGTGTCGCCCAGATGTCTCAGTCCATTCCAGAGGAACCTCTTTTCCCTTCACCGGCTCGTCTTTCACGCCGAGGATCGACTCACACCAAGGTGGCAAGTGGCACAGCCCTGTGGGAAAGCCTCGTGGGCAAATCTCAAGGGAAAGCCTCGAGGGAAAGACACAGATCCCTTGATCCACGTGATAGGAAGCGTGACACTACTGCTGCAGCTAGCGAGGACAGCACACGTGCATGCACCCACTCGAGACGAGGCCTGACTCCCCTGGAGAGACTCAGAAGCACCCCAACATCCATGGCAACACTGGAGAGAAATCCTCAGGTTCGGACCCCGACTTCACACAAGGTCTTGGTCCCTGGCATGGACGGGAGAGGAATGCCGAGATGGCCCCTAGCAACTCGCATGGGGACAGGCCTTTCCTGAGGCCAACAGAGCGGGTCCCTGAGGTCCCCGTCGTACCTCGAGAAGACCTGCCGCAACTCGTGAAAACCCAGGAGGTTCTCCCCTCCAGGCGAGATAGGCCCATTTCCACTGAGGCGTCTCGAGGCTGATCACACCTCACCTCTGGAACTTCGAAAGGGTCCTTCACACCCTTGGTGCAAATCAAGAAGTTCCCCGACATACCCGTCTCCACTCGAGAGGAAACACGAGGGTGCCGCCCACGTTCAGAGGAGCCCCGTTTCCGCCTTGTAGCTCGAGATGTCGGATCCTTTCCCTGCTTCGTCGGGAAAGAGTTCCCGGCGTTCCCGTCGCATCTCAAGAGGAGGCCCTCTCAACAGGAACGGCGAGAGGAACTCCAGGGTCGTGCCACCATTCCAAGAGTCCCCCAGATGTCTCAGTCCATTCCAGAGGAACCTCTTTTCCCTTCACCGGCTCGCCTTTCACGCCGAGGATCGACTCACACCAAGGTGACACGTGGCACAGCCCTGTGGGAAAGCCTCGATGGAAAGCTTCGAGTGAAAGCCACAGATCCCTTGATCCACGTGACAGGAAGTGTGACACTACTGCTGCAGCTCGGGAGGAAAGCGCACGTGCATTCCCCCACTCGAGTCGAGGCCTGACTCCCCTGGGGAGACTCAGAAGCACCCCAAGATCCATGTCAACACTGGAGAGGAATCCGCAGTTTCAGGCCCCGAGTCCACACAAGGTCTGAGGCCCCGGCATGGACGGGAGAGGAATCCCGAGTTGGGCCCTAGCTACTCGAATGGGGATTGGCTTTTCCTGAGGCCACCAGAGCGGGTCCCTGAGGTCCCCGTCGTAACTCGAGAAGACCTGCCGCAACTCGTGTAAATGCAGGAGGTTCTCCCCTCCATTCGAGATGAGGCCCATTTCCTCTGAGGGGTCTCGAGGCTGATCACACCTCACATCAGGAACTTCGAAAGGGTCCTTCACACCCTTGGTGCAAATCCAGAAGTTCCCCAACATACCCGTCTCCACTCGAGAGGAAACACGAGGGTCCCGCCCACATCCAGAGGAACCCCGTTTCCGCCTCGTAGCTCGAGATGAGGGATCCTTTCCCTGCTTCGTCGGGAAAGAGTTCCCAGCCTTCCCGTCGCATCTCAAGAGGAGGCCCTCTGAACAGGAACGGCGAGAGGAACTCCAGGGTCGTGCCACCATTCTAAGTGTCCCCCAGATGTCTCAGTCCATTCCAGAGGAATCTCTTTTCCCTTCACTGACTCGTCTTTCAGGCCGAGAATCGACTCACACCAAGGTGGCACGTGGCACAGCCCTGTGGGAAAGCCTCGTGGGAAAGCCTCAAGGGAAAGCCCCGAGGGAAAGCCACAGATCCCTTGATCCACGTGACAGGAAGCGTGCACTACAGCTGCAGCTCGGGAGGAAAGCGCAAGTTCATGCCCCCACTCGAGACGAGACCTGAGTCCCCTGGGGAGACTCAGAAGCACCCCAGGAACCATCGCAACAATGAAGAGGAATCCTCTGGTTGCGGCTCCGCCTCCACACAAGGTCTTAGGCCTCGGCAGGGACGGGAGTGGAATCCCAAGTGGGCCCCTAGCAACTCGCATGTGTACTGGCCTTTCCTGAGGCCACCAGAGCGGGTCCCTGAGGTTCCCGTCGTAACTCGAGAAGACCTGCCGCAACTCGAGAAAATCCAGGAGGATCTCCCCTCCAGGCGAGATGACGCAAATTTCCGCTGAGGCGTCTCGAGGCTGATCACACCTCAGCTCTGGAACTTCGAAAGGGTCCTTCACACCCTTGGTGCAAATCAAGAAGTTCCCCGACATACCCGTCTCCACTCGAGAGGAAACACGAGGTTCCCGCCCACATCCAGAGGAGCCCCGTTTCCGCCTCGTAGCTCGAGATGAGGGATCCTTTCCCTGCTTCGTCGGGCAAGAGTTCCAGGCGTTCCCATCGCATCTCAAGAGGAGGCCCTCTCAACAGGAAACCAGAGAGGAACTCCAGGGTCGTGCCACCATTCCAAGTGTCCCCCAGATGTCTCAGTACATTCCAGAGGAACCTCTTTTCCCTTCACCAGCTCGTCTTTCACGCAGAGGATCGATTCACACCAAGGTGGCACGTGGCACAGCCTTGTGGGAAAGCCTCGTGGGAAAGCCCCGAGGGAAAGCCTCGAGGGAAAGCCACAGATCACTTGATCCACGTGACAGGAATCGTGACACTACTGCTGCTGCTCGGGAGGAAACTGCATGTGCATGCCCCCACTCGAGACGAGGACTGACTCCCCAGGGGAGACTCAGAAGCACCCCAAGATCCAAGGCAACACTGGAGAGGAATCCTCAGGTTCCGGCCCGGACTCCACACAAGGTCTGAGGCACCGGCATGGACGGGGAGGAATCCCGAGATGGCCCCTAGCAACACGCATGGGGACTGGCTTTTCCTGAGTCCACCAGAGCGGGTCCCTGAGGTCCCCGTCGTAACTCGAGAAGACCTGCCGCAACTCGAGTAAATGCAGGAGGTTCTCCGTTCCAGGCGAGATGAGGCCCATTTCCTCTGAGGCGTCTCGAGGCTGATCACACCTCAACTCTGGAACTTCGAATGGGTCCTTCACACCCTTGGTGCAAATCAAGAAGTTCCCCAACATACCCGTCACCACTCGAGAGGAAACAGGAGGGTCCCGCCAACATCCAGAGGCGCCCCGTTTCCGCCTCATAGCACGAGATGAGGGATCCTTTCCCTGCTTCTTCGGGAAAGAGTTCCCAGCCTTCCCGTCGCATCTCAAGAGGAGGCCCTCTGAACAGGAACGGCGAGAGGAACTCCAGGGTCGTGCCACCATTCCAAGAGTCTCCCAGATGTCTCAGTCCATTCCAGAGGAACCTCTTTTCCCTTCACCGACTCGTCTTTCACGCCGAGAATCGACTCACACCAAGGTGGCACGTGGAACAGCCCTGTGGGAAAGCCTCGTGGGAAAGACTCGAGGGAAAGCCTCGAGGGAAAGCCTCGAGGCAAAGCCACAGATCCCTTGATCCACGTGACAAGAAGCGTGACCCTACTGCTGCAGCTCGGGAGGAAAACCCACGTGCATGCCCCCACTCGCGACGAGGCCTGACTCCCCTGGGGAGACTCAGAGGCACCCCAAGATCCATGTCAACACTGGAGAGGAATGCTCAGGTTCCGGCCCCGACCCCACACAAGGTCTTAGGCCCCGGCATCGACGGGAGAGGAATCCCGAGATGGCCCCTAGCAACTCGCATGGGGACTGGCCCTTCCTGAGGCCAACAGAGCGGGTCCCTGAGGTCCCCGTCATAACTCGAGAAGTCCTGCCGCAACTCGAGAATATCCAGGAGGTTCTCCCCTCTACGCGAGAGGAGGCCCATTTCCGCAGAGGCTTCTCGGGGCTAATCACACCTCACCTCTGGAACGTCGAAAGGGTCCTTCACACCCTTGGTGCAACTCAAGAAGTTCCCCGACATACCCGTTTCCACTCGAGAGGAAACACGAGGGTCCCGCCCACATCCAGAGGAGACCCGTTTCCGCCTCGTAGCTCGAGGTGAGGGATCGTTTCCCTGCTTCGTCAGGAAAGAATTCCCGGCGTTCCCGTCGCATCTCAAGAGGAGGCCCTCTCAACAGGAACGGCGAGAGGAACTCCAGGGTCGTGCCACCGTTCCAAGAGACCCCCAGATGTCTCAGTCCATTCCAGAGGAACCTCTTTTCCCTTCACCGGCTCGTCTTTCACGCCGAGGATCGACTCACACCAAGGTTGCACTTGGCACAGCCCTGTGGGAAAGCCTCGTGGGAAAGCCTCGAGGGAAAGCCTCGAGGGAAAGCCACAGATCCCTTGATCCACGTGACAGGAAGCGTGACCCTACTGCTGGAGCTCGGCAGGGAAGCGCGTGTGCATGCCCCCTCACGATACGAGGCCTGACTCCCCTGGGGAGACTCAGAGGCACCCCAAGATCCATGTCAACACTGGAGAGGAATCCTCAGGTTCCGGCCGCGACTCCACACAAGGTCTTAGGCCCCGGCATCGCCGGGAGAGGAATCCCAAGATGGCCCCTAGCAACTCCAATGGGGACTGGCCCTTCCTGAGGCCACCAGAGCGGGTCCCTGAGATCCCCGTCGTAACTCGAGAAGACCTGCCGCAACTCGAGAAAATCCAGGAGGTTCTCCCCTCCACGCGAGAGGAGGCTCACTTCCACAGAGGCTTCTCGGGGCTAATCACACCTCACCTCTAGAACTTCGAAAGGGTCCTTCACACCGTTGGTGCAACACAAGAAGTTTCCCGACATACCCGTCTCCACTCGAGAGGAAACACGAGGGTCCCTCCCACATCCAGAGGAGCCCCGTTTCCGCCTCGTAGCTCGAAGTGAGGGATCCTTTCTCTGCTTCGTCGGGAAAGAATTCCGGGCGTTCCCGTCGCATCTCAAGAGGAGGGCCTCTCAACAGGAACGGCGAGAGGAACTCGCCACCGTTCCAAGAGTCCCCCAGATATCTCAGTCCATTCCAGAGGAACCTCTTTTCCCTTCACCGGCTCGTCTTTCACGCCGAGGATCGACTCACACCAAGGTGGCACGTGGCACAGCCCTGTGGGAAAGCCTCGAGGGAAAGCCTCGAGGCAAAGCCACAGATCCCTTGATCCACATGACAAGAAGCGTGACCCTACCGATGCAGCTCGGGAGGAAAGCGCACGTGCCTGCCCCCACTCGCGACGAGGCCTGACTCCCGCGGGGAGACTCAGAGGCACCCCAAGATCCCTGTCAACACTGGAGAGGAATCCTCAGGTTCCGGCCCCGACTCCACACAAGGTCTTAGGCCCCGGCATGGACGGGAGAGGAATCCCGAGATGTCCCCTAGCCACTCGCATGGGGACTGGCCTTTCCTGAGGCCTCCAGAGCGGGTCTCTGAGGTCCCCGTCGTACCTCGAGAAGACCTGCCGCAACTCGAGAAAATCCAGGAGGTTCTCCCCTCCAGGCGAGTTGAGGCCCATTTCCGCTGAGGCGTCTCGAGGCTGATCACACCTCACCTCTGGAACTTCGAAAGCGTCCTTCACACCCTTGGTGCAAATCAAGAAGTTCCCCGACATACCAGTCTACACTCGAGAGGAAACACGAGGGTCCCGCCCACATCCAGAGGAGACCCGTTTCCGCCTCGTAGCTCGAGGTGAGGGATCCTTTCCCTGCTTCGTCGGGAACGAGTTCCCGGCCTTCCCGTCGCATCTCAAGAGGAGGCCCTCTCAACAGGAACGGCGAGAGGAACTCCAGGGTCGTGCCACCATTCCAAGAGTCCCCCAGATGTCTCAGTCCATTCCAGAGGAACCTCTTTTCCCTTCGCCGGCTCGTATTTCACGCCGAGGATCGACTCACACCAAGGTGGCACGTGGCACAGCCCTGTGGGAAAGACTCGAGGGAAAGCCTGGAGGGAAAGCACCAGATCCCTTAATCCACGTGACAGGAAGCGTGACACTACTGCTGCAGCTCGGGAGGAAAGCGCACGTGCATACCCCCACTCGAGACGAGGCCTGACTCCCCTGGGGAGACTCAGAAGCACCGAAAGATCCATGGCAACACTTGCGAGGAATCCTCAGGTTCCGGCCCCGAATCCACTCAAGGTCTTAGGCCCCGGCATGGACGGGAGAGGAATCCCGAGATGGCCCCTAGCAACTCGCATGGGGACCGGGTTTTCCTGAGGCCACCAGAGCGAGTCCCTGAGGTTCCCGTCGTAACTCGAGAAGACCTGCCGCATCTCGAGTAAATGCAGGAGGTTCTCCCCTCCAGGCGAGATGAGGCCCATTTCCGCTGAGGCGTTTCGAGGCTGATCACACCTCACCTCTGGAACTTCGACAGGATACTTCACACCCTTGGTGCAAATCAAGAAGTTCCACGACATCCCAGTCTCCACTCGAGAGGAAACACAAGGGTCCCGCACACATCCAGAGGCGCCCCGTTTTCGCCTCGTAGCTCGAGATGAGGGATCCTTTCCCTGCTTCGTCGGGAAAGAGTTCTCGGCATTTCCGTCGCATCTCAGAAGGAGGCCCTCTCAACAGGAACGGCGAGAGGAACTCCAGGGTCGTGCCACCATTCCAAGAGTCCCCCAGATGTCTCAGTCCATTCCAGAGGAACCTCTTTTCCGTTCACCGGCTCTCCTTTCACGCCGAGGATCGACTCACACCAAGGTGGCATGTGGCACAGCCCTGTGGGAATGCCTCGAGGGCAAGCCTCGAAGGAAAGCCACAGATCCCTTGATCCACGTGACAGGAAGCGTGACACTACTGCTGCAGCTAGCGAGGACAGCACACGTGCATATCCCCACTCGAGACGAGGCCTGACTCACCAGGGGAGACTCAGAAGCACCCCAAGATCCATGGCAACACTGGAGAGGAATCCTCAGGTTCCGGCCCCGACTCCACAGAAGATATTAGGCCCCGGCATGGTCGGGAGAGGAATCTAGAGACGGCCACTAACAACAGGCATGGGGACTGGCCTATCCTGAGGCCACCAGAGCGGGTCCCTGAGGTCCCCGTCGAAACTCGAGAAGACCTGCTGCAACTGGAGAAAATCCAGGAGGTTCTCCCCTCCAGGCCAGTTGAGGCCCATTTCCGCTGAGGCGTCTCGAGGCTGATCACACCTCACCTCTGGAAATTCGAAAGGGTCCTTCACACTCTTGGTGCAAATCAAGAAGTTCCCCGACAAGCCCGTGTCCACTCGAGAGGAAACACGAGGGTCCCGCCCACATCCAGAGGAGCCCCGTTTAGCCTCATAGCTCGAGATGAGGGATCCTTTCCCTGCTTCGTCGGGAAAGAGTTCCCGGCTTTCCCGTCGCATCTCAAGAGGAGGCCCTCTAAATAGGAACGGCGAGAGGAGCTCCAGGGTCGTGCCACCATTCCAAGAGTCCCCCAGATGTCTCAGTCCATTCCAGAGGAACCTCTTTTCCCTTCACCGGCTCGTCTTTCACGCCGAGGATCGACACACACCAAGGGGGCACGTGGCACAGCACTGTGGGAAAGCCTCGAGGGAAAGCCACAGATCCCTTGATCCACGTGACAGGAAGCATGACACTACTGCTGCAGCTAGCGAGGACAGCACACGTGCATGCCCCCACTCGAGACGAGGCTTGACTCCCCTGGGGAGACTCAGAAGCACCCCAAGATCCATGGTAACACTGGAGAGGAATCTTCAGGTTCCGGCCCCGAAGCCACAGAAGGTCTTTGGCTTCGGCATGGACGGGAGAAGAATCCCGACATGGCCCCTAGCAACTCGCATGGGGACTGGCCTTTCCTGAGGCCACCAGAGCGTGTCCCGTAGGTCCCCTTCGTAACTCGAGAAGACCTGCCGCAACTCGAGAAAATCCAGGAGGTTCTCCCCTCCAGGCGAGTTGAGGCCCATTTCCGCTCAGGCATCTCGAGGCTGATCACACCTCACCTCTGGAACTTCGAAAGGGTCCTTCACACCCTTGGTGCAAATCAAGAAGTTCCCAGACATACCCGTCTCCACTCGAGAGGAACCACGAGGGTCCCGCCCACATCCAGAGGAGCCCCGTTTTCGCCTCGTACCTCGAGATGAGGGATCCTTTCCCTGCTTCTTCGGGAAAGAGTTCCGGCCTTCCGGTCGCATCTCAAGAGGAGGCCCTCTCAACAGGAACGGCGAGAGGAACTCCAGGGTCGTGCCACCATTCCAAGAGTCCCCCAGATATCTCAGTCCATTCCAGAGGAACCTCTTTTCCCTTCGCCGGCTCGTCTTTCACGCCGAGGATCGACTCACACCAAGGTGGCACGTGGCATAGCACTGTGGGAAAGCCTCGTGGGAAAGCCTCGAGGGAAAGCCTGGAGGGAAAGGCCCAGATCACTTGATCCACGTGACAGGAAGCGTAACACTACTGCTGCATCTCGGGAGGAAAGCGCACGTGCACACCCCCACTCGAGACGAGGCCTGACTCCCCTGGGGAGACTCAGAAGCACCCCAAGATCCCTGGCAACACTGGAGAGGAATCCTCAGGTTCCGGCCCCGACTCCACACAAGGTCTTACACCCCGGCATGGACGGGAGAGGAATCCGGAGATGGCCCCTAGCAACTCGAATGGGGACCGGGTTTTTCTGAGGCCACCAGAGCGGGTCCCTGAGGTCCCCGTCGTAACTCGAGAAGACCTGCCGCAACTCGAGAAAATCCAGGAGGTTCTCCCCTCCAGGTGAGATGAGGCCCATTTCCTCTGAGACGTCTCGAGGCTGATCACACCTCATGTCTGGAACTTCGAAAGGGTCCTTCACACCCTTGGTGCAAATCAAGAAGTTCCCCGACATACCCGTCTCCACTCGAGAGGAAACACGAGGGTCCCGCCCACATCCAGAGGAGCCTCGTTTCTGCCTCGTCGCTCGAGATGAGGGATCCTTTCCCTGCTTCGTCGGGAAAGAGTTCCCGTCGTTCCCGTCGCATCTCAAGAGGAGGCCCTCTCAACAGGAAAGGCGAGAGGAACTCCAGGGTCGTGCCACCATTCCAAGAGTCCCCCATATGTCTCAGTGCATTCCAGAGGAACCTCTTTTCCCTTCACCGACTGGTCTTTCACGCCGAGGATCGACTCACACCAAGCTGGCACGTGGCACAGCCCTGTGGGAAAGCCTCGTGGGAAAGCCTTGAGGGAAAGCCTCGAGGGAAAGCCAAAGATCTCTTGATCCACGTGACAGGAAGCGTGAGTCTACTGCTGCAGCTCGGGAGGAAAGCGCACGTACATACCCTCAATCGAGACGAGCCCTGTCTCCCCTGGGAAGACTCAGAAGCACCCCAAGATCCATGGCAACACTGGAGAGGTATCCTCAGGTTGCTGCCCCGACTCACCACAAGGTCTTTGGCTTCGGCATGGACGGGAGAGGAATCCCGAGATGGCCCGTAGCAACTCGCATGGGGACGGGCCTTTCCTGAGGCCACCAGAGCGGGTCCCTGAGGTCCCCGTCGTAACTCGAGAAGACCTGCCCCAACTCGAGAAAATCCAGGAGGTTCTCCCCTCCAGGCGAGATGAGGCCCATTTCCTCTGAGACGTCTCGAGGCTGATCACCCCTCACCTCTGGAACTTCGAAAGGGTCCTTCACACCCTTGGTGCAAATCTAGAAGTTCCCCGACATACCCATCTCCTCTCGAGAGGAAACACGAGGGTCCTGCCCACATCCAGAGGCGCCCTGTTTCCGCCTCATAGCTCGAGAGGAGGGATCCTTTCCCTGCCTCATCGGGAAAGAGTCCCGGCGTTCCCGTCGCATCTCAAGAGGAGGCCTTCTCAACAGGAACGGCGAGAGGAGCTCCAGGGTCGTGCCACCATTCCAAGAGTCCCCCACATGTCTCAGTCCATTCCAGAGGAACCTCTTTTCCCTTCACCGGCTCGTCTTTCACGCCGAGGATCGACACACACCAAGGGGGCAAGTGGCACAGCCCTGTGGGAAAGCCTCGAGGGAAAGCCACAGATCCCTTGATCCACGTGACAGGAAGCATGACACTACTGCTGCAGCTAGCGAGGACAGCACACGTGCATGCCCCCACTCGAGACGAGGCTTGACTCCCCTGGGGAGACTCAGAAGCACCCCAAGATCCATGGTAACACTGGAGAGGAATCTTCAGGTTCCGGCCCCGAAGCCACAGAAGGTCTTTGGCTTCGGCATGGACGGGAGAAGAATCCCGACATGGCCCCTAGCAACTCGCATGGGGACTGGCCTTTCCTGAGGCCACCAGAGCGTGTCCCGTAGGTCCCCTTCGTAACTCGAGAAGACCTGCCGCAACTCGAGAAAATCCAGGAGGTTCTCCCCTCCAGGCGAGTTGAGGCCCATTTCCGCTCAGGCATCTCGAGGCTGATCACACCTCACCTCTGGAACTTCGAAAGGGTCCTTCACACCCTTGGTGCAAATCAAGAAGTTCCCAGACATACCCGTCTCCACTCGAGAGGAACCACGAGGGTCCCGCCCACATCCAGAGGAGCCCCGTTTTCGCCTCGTACCTCGAGATGAGGGATCCTTTCCCTGCTTCGTCGGGAAAGAGTTCCGGCCTTCCGGTCGCATCTCAAGAGGAGGCCCTCTCAACAGGAACGGCGAGAGGAACTCCAGGGTCGTGCCACCATTCCAAGAGTCCCCCAGATGTCTCAGTCCATTCCAGAGGAACCTCTTTTCCCTTCGCCGGCTCGTCTTTCACGCCGAGGATCGACTCACACCAAGGTGGCACGTGGCATAGCACTGTGGGAAAGCCTCGTGGGAAAGCCTCGAGGGAAAGCCTGGAGGGAAAGGCCCAGATCACTTGATCCACGTGACAGGAAGCGTAACACTACTGCTGCATCTCGGGAGGAAAGCGCATGTGCACACCCCCACTCGAGACGAGGCCTGACTCCCCTGGGGAGACTCAGAAGCACCCCAAGATCCATGGCAACACTGGAGAGGAATCCTCAGGTTCCGGCCCCGACTCCACACAAGGTCTTACGCCCCGGCATGGACGGGAGAGGAATCCGGAGATGGCCCCTAGCAACTCGAATGGGGACCGGGTTTTTCTGAGGCCACCAGAGCGGGTCCCTGAGGTCCCCGTCGTAACTCGAGAAGACCTGCCGCAACTCGAGTAAATGCAGGAGGTTCTCCCCTCCAGGTGAGATGAGGCCCATTTCCTCTGAGACGTCTCGAGGCTGATCACACCTCACCTCTGGAACTTCGAAAGGTTCCTTCACACCCTTGCTGCAAATCTAGAAGTTCCCCGACATACCCATCTCCACTCGAGAGGAAACACGAGGGTCCCGCCCACATCCAGAGGCGCCCCGTTTCCGCCTCGTAGCTCGAGATGAGGGAACTTTTCCCTGCTTCATCGGGAAAGATTTCCCGGCGTTCCGGTCGCATCTCAAGAGGAGGCCTTCTCAACAGGAACGGCGAGAGGAGCTCCAGGGTCGTGCCACCATTCCAAGAGTCCCCCAGATGTCTCAGTCCATTCCAGAGGAACCTCTTTTCCCTTCACCGGCTCGTCTTTCACGCCGAGGATCGACTCACACCAAGGGGGAACGTGGCACAGCCCTCTGGGAAAGCCTCGTGGGAAAGCCTTGAGGGAAAGCCTCGAGGGAAAGCCACAGATCCCTTGATCCACGTGACAGGAAGCGTGACACTACTGCTGCAGATAGCGAGGACAGCACACGTGCATGCCCCACTCGAGACGAGGCCAGACTCCCCTAGGGAGACTCAGAAGCACCCGAAGATCCATGGTAACACTGGAGAGGAATCTTCAGGTTCCGACCCCGACTCACCACAAGGTCTTTGGCTTCGGCATGGACGGGAGAGGAATCCCGAGAGGGCCCCTAGCAACTCGCATGGGGACTGGCCTTTCCTGAGGCCACCAGAGCGGGTCCCTGAGGTCCCCGTCGTAACTCGAGAAGACCTGCCACAACTCGAGAAAATCCAGGAGGTTCTCCCCTCCAGGCGAGATGAGGCCCATTTCCTCTGAGACGTCTCGAGGCTGATCACACCTCACCTCTGGAACTTCGAAAGGGTCCTTCACACCCTTGGTGCAAATCTAGAAGTTCCCGACATACCCATCTCCTCTCGAGAGGAAACACGAGGGTTCTGCCCACATCCAGAGGCGCCCCGTTTCCGCCTCGTAGCTCGAGATGAGGGATCCTTTCCCTGCCACATCGGGAAAGAGTTCCCGGCGTTCCCGTCGCATCTCAAGAGGAGGCCGTCTCAACAGGAACGGCGAGAGGAGCTCCAGGGTCGTGCCACCATTCCAAGAGTCCCCCAGAGGTCTCAGTCCATTCCAGAGGAACCTCTTTTCCCTTCACCGGCTCGTCTTTCACGCCGAGGATCGACACACACTAAGGGGGCACGTGGCACAGCCCTGTGGGAAAGCCTCGTGGGAAAGACTCGAGGGAAAGCCACAGATCCCTTGATCCACGTGACAGGAAGCGTGACACTACTGCTGCAGCTAGCGAGGACAGCACACGTGCATGCCCCCACTCGAGAGGAGGCCTAACCACCCTGGGGAGACTCAGAAGCACCCCAAGATCCATGGCAACAATGGAGAGGAATCTTCAGGTTCCTTCCCCGACTCCAAACAAGGTCTTAGGCCCCGGCATGGACGGGAGAGGAATCCCGAGATGGCCCCTAACAACTCGCATGGGGATTGGACTTTACTGAGGCCACCAGAGCGGGTCCCTGAGGTCCCCGTCGTAACTCGAGAAGACCTGCTGCAACTCGAGATAATCCAGGAGGTTCTCCCCTCCAGGCGAGATGAGGCCCATTTCCGCATAGGCGTCTCGAGGCTGATCACACCTCACCTCTGGAAATTCGAAAGGGTCCTTCACACCCTTGGTGCAACTTAAGAAGTTCCCCGACAAACCCGTCTCCACTCGAGAGGAAACACGAGGGTCCCGCCCACATCCAGAGGAGCCCCGTTTCCGCCTCTTAGCTGGAGATGGGGAATCCCTTCCCTGCTTCGTCGGGAAAGAGTTCCCGGCGTTCCCATCGCATCTCAAGAGGAGGCCCTCTGAACAGGAACGGCGAGAGAAACTCCAGGGTCGTGGCACCATTCCAAGAGTCCCCCAGATGTCTCAGTCCATTCCAGAGGAACCTCTTTTCCCTTCACCGGCTCGTCTTTCAAGCCGAGGATCGACTCACACCAAGCTGGCACGTGGCACAGCCCTGTGGGAAAGCGTCGTGGGAAAGCCTCGAGGGAAAGCCTCGAGGGAAAGCCACAGATCCCTTGATCCACGTGACAGGAAGCGTGACACTACTGCTGCTGCTCGGGAGGAAACTGCATGTGCATGCCCCAATTCGAGACGAGGCCTGACTCCCCAGGGGAGACTCAGAAGCACCCCAAGATCCATGGCAACACTGGAGAGGAATCCTCAGGTTCCGGCCCCGAATCCACACAAGGTCTGAGGCCCCAGCATGGACGGGGAGGAATCCCGAGATGGCCCCTAGCAACTCGCATGGGGACTGGCTTTTCCTGGGGCCACCAAAGCGGGTCCCTGAGGTCCCTGTCGTAACTCGAGAAGACCTGCCGCAACCCGAGTAAATGCAGGAGGTTCTCCGCTCCAGGGGAGATGAGGCCCATTTCCTCTGAGGCGTCTCGAGGCTGATCACACCTCACCTCTGGAACTTCGAAAGGGTCCTTCACACCCTTGGTGCAAATCAAGAAGTTCCCCGACATACCCGTCTCCACTCGAAAGGAAACACGTGGGTGCCGCCCACATCCAGAGGAGCCCCGTTTCCGCCTCGTAGCTCGAGATGTGGGATCCTTTCCCTGCTTCGTCGGGAAAGAGTTCCCGGCGTTCCCGTCACATCTCAAGAGGAGGCCCTCTCAACAAGAACGGCGAGAGGAACTCCAGGGTCGTGCCACCATTCCAAGAGTCCCCCGATGTCTCAGTCCATTCCAGAGGAACCTCTTTTCCCTTCACCGGCTCGTCTTACACGCCGAGGATCGACTCACACCAAGGTGGCAAGTGGCACAGCCCCGTGGGAAAGCCTCGTGGGCAAGTCTCGAGGGAAAGCCTCGAGGGAAAGCCACAGATCCCTTGATCCACGTGACAGGAAGCGTGACACTACTGCTGCAGCAAGCGAGGACAGCACACGTGCATGCCCCCACACGAGACGAGGCCTGACTCCCCTGGAGAGTCTCAGAAGCACCCCAAGATTCATGGCAACACTGTAGAGGAATCCTCAGATTCCGGCCCCGACTTCACACAAGGTCTTAGTCCCTTTCATGGACGGGAGAGGAATCCCGAGATGGCCCCTAGCAACTCGCATGGGGACAGGCCTTTCCTGAGGCCAAAAGAGCGGGTCCCTGAGGTCCCCGTCGTAACTCGAGAAGACCTGCCGCAACTCGAGAAAATCCAGGAGGTTCTCCCCTCCAGGCGAGATGAGGCCCATTTCCACTGAGGCGTCTTGAGGCTGATCACACCTCACCTCTGGAACTTCGAAGGGTGGTTCACACCCTTGGTGCAAATCAAGAAGTTCCCCGACATACACGTCTCCACTCGAGAGGAAACACGAGGGTGCCACCCACATCCAGAGGAGCCCCGTTTCAGCCTCGTAGCTCGAGATGTGGGATCCTTTCCCTGCTTCGTCATGAAAGAGTTCCCGGCGTTCTCGTCCCATCTCAAGAGGAGGCCCTCTCAACAGGAACCGCGAGAGGAACTCCAGGGTCGTGCCACCATTCCAAGAGTCCCCCAGATGTCTCAGTCCATTCCAGAGGAACCTCTTTTCCCTTCATCGGCTCGCCTCTCACGCCGAGGATCGACTCACACCAAGGTGGCACGTGGCACAGCCCTGTGGGAAAGCCTCGAGGGAAAGCCACAGATCCCTTGATCCACGTGACAGGAAGTATGACACTTCTGCTGCTGCTCTGGAGGAAACTGCATGTGCCTGCCCCCACTCGAGACGAGGACTGACTCCGCAGGGGAGACTCAGAAGCACCCCAAAATTCATGGCAACACTGGAGAGGAATCCTCAGGTTCCGGCCCCGAATCCACACAAGGTCTGAGGCCCCGGCATGGACGGGAGAGGAATCCCGAGATGGCCCCTAGCAACTCGCATGGGGACTGGCTTTTCCTGAGGCCACAAGAGCGGGACCCTGAGGTCCCCAACGTAACTCGAGAAGACCTGCCGCAACTCGAGTAAATGCAAGAGGTTCTCCGCTCCAGGCGAGATGAGGCCCATTTCCTCTGAGGTGTCTCGAGGCTGATCACACCTCACCTCTGGAACTTCGAAAGGGTCCTTCACACCCTTGGTGCAAATCTAGAAGTTCCCCGACATACCCATCTCCTCTCGAGAGGAAACACGAGGGTCCTGCCCACATCCAGAGGCGCCCCGTTTCCGCCTCGTAGCTCGAGATGAGGGATCCTTTCCCTGCCACATCGGGAAAGAGTTCCCGGCGTTCCCGTCGCATCTCAAGAGGAGGCCTTCTCAACAGGAACGGCGAGAGGAGCTCCAGGGTCGTGCCACCATTCCAAGAGTCCCCCAGAGGTCTCAGTGCATTCCAGAGGAACCTCTTTTCCCTTCACCGGCTCTTCTTTCACGCCGAGGATCGACACACACCAAGGGGGCACGTGGCACAGCCCTGTGGGAAAGCCTCGTGGGAAAGCCTCGAGGGAAAGCCTCGAGGGAAAGCCACAGATCCCTTGATCCACGTGACAGGATGCGTGACACTACTGCTGCAGCTAGCGAGGACAGCACACGTGCATGCCCCCACTCGAGACGAGGCTTGACTCCCCTGGGGAGACTCAGAAGCACCCCAAGATCCATGGCAACACTGGAGAGGAATCTTCAGGTTCCGGCCCCGAATCCACACAAGGTATTTGGCTTCGGCATGGACGGGAGAGGAATCCCGAGATGGCCCCTAGCAACTCGCATGGGGACTGGCCTTTCCTGAGGCCACCAGAGCGTGTCCCTGAGGTCCCCGTCGTAACTCGAGAAGACCTGCTGCAACTCGAGAAAATCCAGGAGGTTCTCCCCTCCAGGCGAGATGAGGCCCATTTCCGCTGAGGCGTCTCGAGGCTGATCACACCTCACCTCTGGAACTTCGAAAGGATCCTTCACACCCTTGGTGCAAATCAAGAAGTTCCCCGACATACCCGTCTCCACTCGAGAGGAAACACGAGGGTCCGCCCACATCCAGAGGAGCCCCGTTTCTGCCTCGTAGCTCGAGATGAGGGATCCTTTCCCTGCTTCGTCGGGAAAGAGTTCCCGGCGTTCCCATCGCATCTCATGAGGAGGACCTCTGAACAGGATCGGCGAGAGGAACTCCAGGGTCGTGCCACCATTCCAAGAGTCCCCCAGATGTCTCAGTCCATTCCAGAGGAACCTCTTTTCCCTTCACCATCTCGCCTTTCACGCCGAGGATCGACTCACACCAAGGTGGCACGTGGCACAGCCCTGTGGGAAAGCCTCGTGGGAAAGCCTCGAGGGAAAGCCTCGAGGGAAAGCCACAGATCCCTTGATCCACGTGACAGGAAGCCTGACACTACTGCTGCTGCTCGGGAGGAAACCGCACGTGCATGCCCCCAGTCGAGACGATTCCTGACTCCCCAGGGGAGACTCAGAAGCACCCCAAGATCCATGGCAACACTGGAGAGGAATCCTCAGGTTCCGGCCCCGACTCCACACAAGGTCTTAGTCCCTGCCATGGACGGGAGAGGAATCCCGAGATGGCCCCTAGCAACTCGCATGGGGACAGGCCTTTCCTGAGGCCAACAGAGCGGGTCCCTGAGGTCCCCGTCGTAACTCGTGACGACCTGCCGCAACTCTTGAAAATCCAGGAGGTTCTCCCCTCCAGGCGAGATGAGGCCCATTTCCACTGAGGTGTCTCGAGGCTGATCACACCTCACCTCTGGAACTTCCAAAGTGTCCTTCACACCCTTGGTACAAATCAAGAAGTTCCCCGACATACCCATCTCCACTCGAGAGGAAACACGAGGGTCCCGCCCACATCCAGAGGAGTCCCGTTTACACCTCTTAGCTCGAGATGAGGGATCCTTTCCCTGCTTCGTCAGGAAAGAGTTCCCGGCGTTCCCGTCGCATCTCAAGAGGAGGCCCTGTCAACAGGAACCGCGAGAGGAACTCCAGGGTCGTGCCACCATTCCAAGAGTCCCCCAGATGTCTCAGTCCATTCCAGAGGAACCTCTTTTCCCTTCACCGGCTCGCCTTTCACGCCGAGGATCGATTGATACCAAGGTGGCACGTGGCACAGCCCTGTGGAAAAGCCTCGAGGGAAAGCCACAGATCCCTTGATCCACGTGACAGGAAGCGTGACACTACTGCTGCAGCTTGGGAGGAAAGCACACGTGCATGCCTCCACTCGAGACGAGGCCTGACTCCCCTGGGGAGACTCAGAAGCACCCCAAGATCCATGGCAACACTGGAGAGGTATGCTCAGCTCCGGCCCCGACTCCACACAAGGTCTTAGGCCCCGGCATGGACGGGAGAGGAATCCCGAGATGGCCCCTAGCAACTCGCATGGGGACTGGCCTTTCCTGAGGTCAACAGAGCGGGTCCCTTAGGTCCCCGTCGTAACTCGAGAAGACCTGCCGCAACTCGAAAAAATCCAGGAGGTTCTCCCCTCCAGGCGAGAGGAGGCTCAATTTCGCTGAGGCGTCTCGAGGCTGATCACACCTCACCTCTGGAACTTCGAAAGGGTCCTTCACACCCTTGGTGCACATCAAGAAGTTCCTAGACATACCCGTCTCCACTCGAGAGGAAACAGGAGGGTCCCGCCCACATCCAGAGGCACCCCGTTTCCGCGTCGTAGCTCGAGATGAGGGATCCTTTCCCTGCTTCGTCGGGCAAGAGTTCCAGGCGTTCCCGTCGCATCTCAAGAGGAGGCCCTCTCAACAGGCACCACCAGAGGAACTCCAGGGTCGTGCCACCATTCCAAGAGTCCCCCAGATGTCTCAATCCATTCCAGAGGAACCTCTTTTCCCTTCCCCGGCTCGTCTTTCATGCCGAGGATCGACTTACACCAAGGTGGCACGTGGCACAACCCTGTGGGAAAGCCTCGTGGGAAAGCCTCGAGGGAAAGCCACTGATACCTTGATCCACGTGACAGGAAGCGTGACAATACTGCTGCTGCTCGGGAGGAAAGTGCACGTGCATGCCCCCAGTCGATACGAGGCCTGACTCCCCAGGGGAGACTCAGAAGCACCCCAAGATCCATGGCAACACTGGAGAGGAATCCTCAGCTTCAGGCCCCGACTCCACACAAGATCTTACGCCCTGGCATGGACGGGAGAGGAATCCCGAGAGGGCCACTAGCAACTAGCATGGGGACTGGCCTATCCTGAGGCCAGCAGAGCGGCTCCTTGAGGTCCCCGTCGTAACTCGAGAAGACCTGCTGCAACTCCAGAAAATCCAGGAGTTTCGCCCCTCCCAGCCAGATGAGGCCCATTTCCTCTGAGACGTCTTGAGGCTGATCACACCTCATCTCTGGAACTTCGAAAGGGTCCTTCACACCCTTGGTGCAAATCAAGATGTTCCCCAACATACCCGTCTCCACTCGAAAGGAAACACGTGGGTGCCCCCCACATCCAGAGGCGCCCCGTTTCCACCTCATAGCACGAGATGAGGGATCCTTTCCCTGCTTCGTCGGGAAAGAGTTCCCAGCCTTCCCGTCGCACCTCAAGAGGAGGCCCTCTCAACAGGAATGGCGAGAGGAACTCCAGGGGCGTGCCACCATTCCAAGAGTCCCCCAGATGTCTCAGTCCATTCCAGAGGAAACTCTTTTCCCTTCACCGGCTCGTCTTTCACGCCGAAAATCGACTTACACCAAGGTAGCACTTGACACAGCCCTGTGGGAAAGCCTCGTGGGAAAGCCTTGAGGGAAAGCCTAGAGGGAAAGACACAGATCCCCGGATCCACGTGACAGGAAGCGTGACACTACTGCTGCAGCTAGCGAGGACAGCACACATGCATTCCCCCACTCGAGAGGAGGCCTGAGTCCCCGGGGGAGACTCAGAAGAACCCCAAGATCCATGCCAAAACTGGAGAGGAATCTTCAGGTTCCGGCCCCGACCCCACACATGGTCTTAGGCCCCGGCATGGACGGGAGAGGAATCCCGAGATGGCCCCTAGCAACTCGCATGGGGACTGGCCTTTCGTGAGGCCAACAGAGCGGGTCCCTGAGGTCCCCGTCGTAACTCGAGAAGACCTGCCCCAACTCGAGCACATCCAGGAGGTTCTCCCCTCCTGGCGAGATGAGGCCCATTTCCGCTGAGGCGTCTCGAGGCTGATCACACCTCACCTCTGGAACTTCGAAAGGGTCCTTCACACCCTTGGTGCAAATCAACAAGTTCCCCGACATACCCGTCTCCACTAGAAAGGAAACACGTGGGTGCCGCCCACATCCAGAGGAGCCCCGTTTCCGCCTCATAGCTCGAGATGTGGGATCCTTTCCCTGCTTCGTCGGGAAAGAGTTCCCGGCGTTCCCGTCGCATCTCAAGAGGAGGCCCTCTCAACAGGAACGGCGAGAGGAACTCCAGGGTCGTGCCACCATTCCAAGAGTCCCCCGATGTCTCAGTCCATTCCAGAGGAACCTCTTTTCCCTTCACCGGCTCGTCTTTCACGCTGAGGATCGACTCACACCAAGGTGGCACGTGGCACAGCCCTGTGGGAAAGCCTCGTGGGAAAGCCTCGAGGGAAAGCCCCGAGGGAAAGCCACAGATCCCTTGATCCACGTGAGAGGAAGCGTGACACTACAGCTGCAGCTCGGGAGGAAAGCGCAAGTGCATTTCCCCACTCGAGACGAGACCGGAGTCCCCTGGGGAGACTCAGAAGCATCCCAAGAACCATCGCAACACTGGAGAGGAATCCTCAGGTTGCGGCCCTGACTCCACACAAGATCTTAGGCCCCGGCAGGGACGGGAGTGGAATCCCGAGTGGGCCCCTAGCAACTCGCATGGGTACTGGCCTTTCCTGAGGCCACCAGAGCGGGTCCCTGAGGTCCCCGTCGTAACTCGAGAAGACCTGCCGCAACTCGAGAAAATCCAGGAGGTTCTCCCCTCCAGGCGAGATGAGGCCCATTTCCGCTGAGGCGTCTCGAGGCTGATCACACCTCATCTCTGGAACTTCGAAAGGGTCCGTCACACCCTTGGTGCAAATCAAGAAGTTCCCCGACATACCCGTCTCCACTCGAGAGGAAACACGAGGGTCCCGGCCACATCCAGAGGAGCCCCGTTTCCGCCTCGTAGCTCGAGATGAGGGATCCTTTCCCTGCTTCGGTGCGCAAGAGTTCCAGGCGTTCCCATCGCATCTCAAGAGGAGGCCCTCTCAACAGGAACGGCGAGAGGAACTCCAGGGTCGTGCCACCATTTCAAGAGTCCCCCAGACGTCTCAGTCGATTCCAGAGGAACCTCTTTTCCCTTCGCCAGCTCGTCTTTCACGCCGAGGATCGACTCACACCAAGGTGGTACGTGGAGCAGCCCTGTGGGAAAGCCTCGAGGGAAAGCCACAGATCCCTTGATCCACGTGACAGGAAGCGTAACACGACTGCTGCAGCACGGGAGGAAAGCTCACGTGCATGCCCCCACTCGAGGCGAGTCCTGACTCCCCTGCGGAGACTCAGAAGCACCCAGAGATCCATGGCAACACTTGAGAGGAATCTTCAGGTTCCGGCCCCGACCCCACACATGGTCTTAGGCCCCGGCATGGACGGGAAAGGAATCCCGAGATGGCCCCTAGCAACTCGCATGGGGACTGGCCTTTCCTGAGGCCACCAGAGCGGGTCCCTGAGGTCCCCGTCGTAACTCGAGAAGACCTGCCCCAACTCGAGCACATCCAGGAGGTTCTCCCCTCCAGGCGAGATGAGGCCCATTTCCGCTGAGGCGTCTGGAGGCTGATCACACCTCACCTCTGAAACTTCGAAAGGGTCCTTCACACCCTTGGTGTAAATCAAGAAGTTCCCGGATATACCCGTCTCCACTCGAGAGGAAACAGGAGGGTCCCGCCCACATCCAGAGGCACCCCGTTTCCGCCTCGTAGCTCGAGATGAGGGATCCTTTCCCTGCTTCGGTGCGCAAGAGTTCCAGGCGTTCCCATCGCATCTCAAGAGGAGGCCCTCTCAACAGGAACGGCGAGAGGAACTCCAGGGTCGTGCCACCATTCCAAGAGTTCCCCGATGTCTCAGTCCATTCCAGAGGAACCTCTTTTCCATTCACCAGCTCGTCTTTCACGCTGAGGATCGACTCACACCAAGGTGGCACGTGGCACAGCCCTGTGGGAAAGCCTCGTGGGAAAGCCTGGAGGGAAAGACACAGATCCCTTGATCCACGTGACAGGTAGCGTGACACTACTGCTGCAGCTTGGGAGGAAAGCACACGTGCATGCCTCCACTCGAGACGAGGCCTGACTCCCCTGGGGAGACTCAGAAGCACCCCAAGATCCATGGCAACACTGGAGAGGAATGCTCAGCTCCGGCCCCGACTCCACACAAGGTCTTAGGCCCCGGCATGGACGGGAGAGGAATCCCGAGATGGCTCCTAGCAACTCGCATGGGGACTGGCCTTTCCTGAGGTCAACAGAGCGGGTCCCTTAGGTCCCCGTCGTAACTCGAGAAGACCTGCCGCAACTCGAAAAAATCCAGGAGGTTCTCCCCTCCAGGCGAGAGGAGGCTCAATTTCGCTGAGGAGTCTCGAGGCTGATCACACCTCACCTCTGGAACTTAGAAAGGGTCCTTCACACCCTTGGTGCAAATCAAGAAGTTCCTAGACATACCCGTCTCCACTCGAGAGGAAACACGAGGGTCCGCCCACATCCAGAGGAGCCCCGTTTCTGCCTCGTAGCTCGAGATGAGGGATCCTTTCCCTGCTTCGTCGGGAAAGAGTTCCCGGCGTTCCCATCGCATCTCATGAGGAGGACCTCTGAACAGGATCGGCGAGAGGAACTCCAGGGTCGTGCCACCATTCCAAGAGTCCCCCAGATGTCTCAGTCCATTCCAGAGGAACCTCTTTTCCCTTCACCATCTCGCCTTTCACGCCGAGGATCGACTCACACCAAGGTGGCACGTGGCACAGCCCTGTGGGAAAGCCTCGTGGGAAAGCCTCGAGGGAAAGCCTCGAGGGAAAGCCACAGATCCCTTGATCCACGTGACAGGAAGCCTGACACTACTGCTGCTGCTCGGGAGGAAACCGCACGTGCATGCCCCCAGTCGAGACGATTCCTGACTCCCCAGGGGAGACTCAGAAGCACCCCAAGATCCATGGCAACACTGGAGAGGAATCCTCAGGTTCCGGCCCCGACTCCACACAAGGTCTTAGTCCCTGCCATGGACGGGAGAGGAATCCCGAGATGGCCCCTAGCAACTCGCATGGGGACAGGCCTTTCCTGAGGCCAACAGAGCGGGTCCCTGAGGTCCCCGTCGTAACTCGTGACGACCTGCCGCAACTCGTGAAAATCCAGGAGGTTCTCCCCTCCAGGCGAGATGAGGCCCATTTCCACTGAGGCGTCTCGAGGCTGATCACACCTCACCTCTGGAACTTCCAAAGTGTCCTTCACACCCTTGGTACAAATCAAGAAGTTCCCCGACATACCCATCTCCACTCGAGAGGAAACACGAGGGTCCCGCCCACATCCAGAGGAGTCCCGTTTACACCTCTTAGCTCGAGATGAGGGATCCTTTCCCTGCTTCGTCAGGAAAGAGTTCCCGGCGTTCCCGTCGCATCTCAAGAGGAGGCCCTTTCAACAGGAACCGCGAGAGGAACTCCAGGGTCGTGCCACCATTCCAAGAGTCCCCCAGATGTCTCAGTCCATTCCAGAGGAACCTCTTTTCCCTTCACCGGCTCGCCTTTCACGCCGAGGATCGATTGATACCAAGGTGGCACGTGGCACAGCCCTGTGGAAAAGCCTCGAGGGAAAGCCACAGATCCCTTGATCCACGTGACAGGAAGCGTGACACTACTGCTGCAGCTTGGGAGGAAAGCACACGTGCATGCCTCCACTCGAGACGAGGCCTGACTCCCCTGGGGAGACTCAGAAGCACCCCAAGATCCATGGCAACACTGGAGAGGTATGCTCAGCTCCGGCCCCGACTCCACACAAGGTCTTAGGCCCCGGCATGGACGGGAGAGGAATCCCGAGATGGCCCCTAGCAACTCGCATGGGGACTGGCCTTTCCTGAGGTCAACAGAGCGGGTCCCTTAGGTCCCCGTCGTAACTCGAGAAGACCTGCCGCAACTCGAAAAAATCCAGGAGGTTCTCCCCTCCAGGCGAGAGGAGGCTCAATTTCGCTGAGGCATCTCGAGGCTGATCACACCTCACCTCTGGAACTTCGAAAGGGTCCTTCACACCCTTGGTGCACATCAAGAAGTTCCTAGACATACCCGTCTCCACTCGAGAGGAAACAGGAGGGTCCCGCCCACATCCAGAGGCACCCCGTTTCCGCGTCGTAGCTCGAGATGAGGGATCCTTTCCCTGCTTCGTCGGGCAAGAGTTCCAGGCGTTCCCGTCGCATCTCAAGAGGAGGCCCTCTCAACAGGCACCACCAGAGGAACTCCAGGGTCGTGCCACCATTCCAAGAGTCCCCCAGATGTCTCAATCCATTCCAGAGGAACCTCTTTTCCCTTCCCCGGCTCGTCTTTCATGCCGAGGATCGACTTACACCAAGGTGGCACGTGGCACAACCCTGTGGGAAAGCCTCGTGGGAAAGCCTCGAGGGAAAGCCACTGATACCTTGATCCACGTGACAGGAAGCGTGACAATACTGCTGCTGCTCGGGAGGAAAGTGCACGTGCATGCCCCCAGTCGATACGAGGCCTGACTCCCCAGGGGAGACTCAGAAGCACCCCAAGATCCATGGCAACACTGGAGAGGAATCCTCAGCTTCAGGCCCCGACTCCACACAAGATCTTACGCCCCGGCATGGACGGGAGAGGAATCCCGAGAGGGCCACTAGCAACTAGCATGGGGACTGGCCTATCCTGAGGCCAGCAGAGCGGCTCCTTGAGGTCCCCGTCGTAACTCGAGAAGACCTGCTGCAACTCCAGAAAATCCAGGAGTTTCGCCCCTCCCAGCCAGATGAGGCCCATTTCCTCTGAGACGTCTTGAGGCTGATCACACCTCATCTCTGGAACTTCGAAAGGGTCCTTCACACCCTTGGTGCAAATCAAGATGTTCCCCAACATACCCGTCTCCACTCGAAAGGAAACACGTGGGTGCCCCCCACATCCAGAGGCGCCCCGTTTCCACCTCATAGCACGAGATGAGGGATCCTTTCCCTGCTTCGTCGGGAAAGAGTTCCCAGCCTTCTCGTCGCACCTCAAGAGGAGGCCCTCTCAACAGGAATGCCGAGAGGAACTCCAGGGGCGTGCCACCATTCCAAGAGTCCCCCAGATGTCTCAGTCCATTCCAGAGGAAACTCTTTTCCCTTCACCGGCTCGTCTTTCACGCCGAAAATCGACTTACACCAAGGTAGCACTTGACACAGCCCTGTGGGAAAGCCTCGTGGGAAAGCCTTGAGGGAAAGCCTAGAGGGAAAGACACAGATCCCCGGATCCACGTGACAGGAAGCGTGACACTACTGCTGCAGCTAGCGAGGACAGCACACATGCATTCCCCCACTCGAGAGGAGGCCTGAGTCCCCGGGGGAGACTCAGAAGAACCCCAAGATCCATGCCAAAACTGGAGAGGAATCTTCAGGTTCCGGCCCCGACCCCACACATGGTCTTAGGCCCCGGCATGGACGGGAGAGGAATCCCGAGATGGCCCCTAGCAACTCGCATGGGGACTGGCCTTTCGTGAGGCCAACAGAGCGGGTCCCTGAGGTCCCCGTCGTAACTCGAGAAGACCTGCCCCAACTCGAGCACATCCAGGAGGTTCTCCCCTCCTGGCGAGATGAGGCCCATTTCCGCTGAGGCGTCTCGAGGCTGATCACACCTCACCTCTGGAACTTCGAAAGGGTCCTTCACACCCTTGGTGCAAATCAACAAGTTCCCCGACATACCCATCTCCACTAGAAAGGAAACACGTGGGTGCCGCCCACATCCAGAGGAGCCCCGTTTCCGCCTCATAGCTCGAGATGTGGGATCCTTTCCCTGCTTCGTCGGGAAAGAGTTCCCGGCGTTCCCGTCGCATCTCAAGAGGAGGCCCTCTCAACAGGAACGGCGAGAGGAACTCCAGGGTCGTGCCACCATTCCAAGAGTCCCCCGATGTCTCAGTCCATTCCAGAGGAACCTCTTTTCCCTTCACCGGCTCGTCTTTCACGCTGAGGATCGACTCACACCAAGGTGGCACGTGGCACAGCCCTGTGGGAAAGCCTCTTGGGAAAGCCTCGAGGGAAAGCCCCGAGGGAAAGCCACAGATCCCTTGATCCACGTGAGAGGAAGCGTGACACTACAGCTGCAGCTCGGGAGGAAAGCGCAAGTGCATTTCCCCACTCGAGACGAGACCGGAGTCCCCTGGGGAGACTCAGAAGCATCCCAAGAACCATCGCAACACTGGAGAGGAATCCTCAGGTTGCGGCCCTGACTCCACACAAGATCTTAGGCCCCGGCAGGGACGGGAGTGGAATCCCGAGTGGGCCCCTAGCAACTCGCATGGGTACTGGCCTTTCCTGAGGCCACCAGAGCGGGTCCCTGAGGTCCCCGTCGTAACTCGAGAAGACCTGCCGCAACTCGAGAAAATCCAGGAGGTTCTCCCCTCCAGGCGAGATGAGGCCCATTTCCGCTGAGGCGTCTCGAGGCTGATCACACCTCATCTCTGGAACTTCGAAAGGGTCCGTCACACCCTTGGTGCAAATCAAGAAGTTCCCCGACATACCCGTCTCCACTCGAGAGGAAACACGAGGGTCCCGGCCACATCCAGAGGAGCCCCGTTTCCGCCTCGTAGCTCGAGATGAGGGATCCTTTCCCTGCTTCGGTGCGCAAGAGTTCCAGGCGTTCCCATCGCATCTCAAGAGGAGGCCCTCTCAACAGGAACGGCGAGAGGAACTCCAGGGTCGTGCCACCATTTCAAGAGTCCCCCAGACGTCTCAGTCGATTCCAGAGGAACCTCTTTTCCCTTCGCCAGCTCGTCTTTCACGCCGAGGATCGACTCACACCAAGGTGGTACGTGGAGCAGCCCTGTGGGAAAGCCTCGAGGGAAAGCCACAGATCCCTTGATCCACGTGACAGGAAGCGTAACACGACTGCTGCAGCACGGGAGGAAAGCTCACGTGCATGCCCCCACTCGAGGCGAGTCCTGACTCCCCTGCAGAGACTCAGAAGCACCCAGAGATCCATGGCAACACTTGAGAGGAATCTTCAGGTTCCGGCCCCGACCCCACACATGGTCTTAGGCCCCGGCATGGACGGGAAAGGAATCCCGAGATGGCCCCTAGCAACTCGCATGGGGACTGGCCTTTCCTGAGGCCACCAGAGCGGGTCCCTGAGGTCCCCGTCGTAACTCGAGAAGACCTGCCCCAACTCGAGCACATCCAGGAGGTTCTCCCCTCCAGGCGAGATGAGGCCCATTTCCGCTGAGGCGTCTGGAGGCTGATCACACCTCACCTCTGAAACTTCGAAAGGGTCCTTCACACCCTTGGTGCAAATCAAGAAGTTCCCGGATATACCCGTCTCCACTCGAGAGGAAACAGGAGGGTCCCGCCCACATCCAGAGGCACCCCGTTTCCGCCTCGTAGCTCGAGATGAGGGATCCTTTCCCTGCTTCGTCGGGCAAGAGTTCCAGGCGTTCCCGTCGCATCTCAAGAGGAGGCCCTCTCAACAGGAACGGCGAGAGGAACTCCAGGGTCGTGCCACCATTCCAAGAGTTCCCCGATGTCTCAGTCCATTCCAGAGGAACCTCTTTTCCATTCACCAGCTCGTCTTTCACGCTGAGGATCGACTCACACCAAGGTGGCACGTGGCACAGCCCTGTGGGAAAGCCTCGTGGGAAAGCCTGGAGGGAAAGACACAGATCCCTTGATCCACGTGACAGGTAGCGTGACACTACTGCTGCAGCTTGGGAGGAAAGCACACGTGCATGCCTCCACTCGAGACGAGGCCTGACTCCCCTGGGGAGACTCAGAAGCACCCCAAGATCCATGGCAACACTGGAGAGGAATGCTCAGCTCCGGCCCCGACTCCACACAAGGTCTTAGGCCCCGGCATGGACGGGAGAGGAATCCCGAGATGGCCCCTAGCAACTCGCATGGGGACTGGCCTTTCCTGAGGTCAACAGAGCGGGTCCCTTAGGTCCCCGTCGTAACTCGAGAAGACCTGCCGCAACTCGAAAAAATCCAGGAGGTTCTCCCCTCCAGGCGAGAGGAGGCTCAATTTCGCTGAGGAGTCTCGAGGCTGATCACACCTCACCTCTGGAACTTAGAAAGGGTCCTTCACACCCTTGGTGCAAATCAAGAAGTTCCTAGACATACCCGTCTCCACTCGAGAGGAAACAGGAGGGTCCCGCCCACATCCAGAGGCACCCCGTTTCCGCGTCGTAGCTCGAGATGAGGGATCCTTTCCCTGCTTCGTCGGGCAAGATTTCCAGGCGTTCCCGTCGCATCTCAAGAGGAGGCCCTCTCAACAGGCACCGCCAGAGGAACTCCAGGGTCGTGCCACCATTCCAAGAGTCACCCAGATGTCTCAATCCATTCCAGAGGAACCTCTTTTCCCTTCACCGGCTCGTCTTTCATGCCGAGGATCGACTTACACCAAGGTGGCACGTGGCACAACCCTGTGGGAAAGCCTCGAGGGAAAGCCTCGAGGGAAAGCCACTGATACCTTGATCCACGTGACAGGAATCGTGACAATACTGCTGCTGCTCGGGAGGAAAGTGCACGTGCATGCCCCCGTCGATACGAGGCCTGACTCCCCAGGGGAGACTCAGAAGCACCCCAAGATCCATGGCAACACTGGAGAGGAATCCTCAGGTTCAGGCCCCGACTCCACACAAGATCTTACGCCCCGGCATGGACGGGAGAGGAATCCCGAGAGGGCCACTAGCAACTAGCATGGGGACTGGCCTATCCTGAGGCCAGCAGAGCGGCTCCTTGAGGTCCCCGTCGTAACTCGAGAAGACCTGCTGCAACTCAAGAAAATCCAGGAGTTTCGCCCCTCCCAGCCAGATGAGGCCCATTTCCTCTGAGACGTCTTGAGGCTGATCACACCTCATCTCTGGAACTTCGAAAGGGTCCTTCACACCCTTGGTGCAAATCAAGAAGTTCCCCGACATACCCGTCTCCACTCGAGAGGAAACAGGAGGATCCCGCCCACATCCAGAGGAGCCCCGTTTCCACCTCGTAGCTCGAGATGAGGGATCCTTTCCCTGCTTCGTCGGGCAAGAGTTCCAGGCGTTCCCGTCGCATCTCAGGAGGAGACCCTCTCAACAGGCACCGCCAGAGGAACTCCAGGGTCGTGCCACCATTCCAAGAGTCCCCCAGATGTCTCAGTCCATTCCAGAGGAACCTCTTTTCCCTTCACCGGCTCGCCTTTCACGCCGAGGATCGACTCACACCAAGGTGGCAAGTGGCACAGCCCCGTGGGAAAGCCTCGTGGGCAAGTCTCAAGGGAAAGCCTCGAGGGAAAGCCACAGATCCCTTGATCCACGTGACAGGAAGTGTGACACTACTGCTGTTGCTCGGGAGGAAACTGCATGTGCCTGACCCCACTCGAGACGAGGACTGACTCCCCAGGGGAGACTCAGAAGCACCCCAAGATTCATGGCAACACTGGAGAGGAAACCTCAGGTTCGGGCCCCGAATCCACACAAGGTCTGAGGCCCCGGCATGGACGGGGAGGAATCCCGAGATGGCCCCTAGCAACTCGCATGGGGACTGGCTTTTCCTGAGGCCACAAGAGCGGGACCCTGAGGTCCCCGACGTAACTCGAGAAGACCTGCCGCAACTCGAGTAAATGCAAGAGGTTCTCCGCTCCAGGCGAGATGAGGCCCATTTCCTCTGAGGTGTCTCGAGGCTGATCACACCTCACCTCTGGAACTTCGAATGGGTCCTTCACACCCTTGGTGCAAATCAAGATGTTCCCCAACATACCCGTCTCCACTCGAGAGGAAACACGTGGCTCCCGCCCACGACCAGAGGCGCCCCGTTTCCGCCTCATAGCACGAGATGAGGGTTCCTTTCCCTGCTTCGTCGGGAAAGAGTTCCCAGCCTTCCCGTCGCATCTCAAGAGGAGGCCCTGTCAACAGGAACGGCGAGAGGAACTCCAGGGTCGTGCCACCATTTCAAGAGTCCCCCAGACGTCTCAGTCCTTTCCAGAGGAACCTCTTTTCCCTTCACCGGCTCGTCTTTCACGCCGAGGATCGACTCACACCAAGGTGGCACGTGGAACAGCCCTGTGGGAAAGCCTCGAGGGAAAGCCACAGATCCCTTGATCCACGTGACAGGAAGCGTGACACTACTGCTGCAGCCAGCAAGGACAGCACACGTGCATGCCCCCACTCGAGAGGAGGCCTGACTCCTCTGGGGAGACTCAGAAGCACCCCAAGATCCATGGCAACACTGGAGAGGAAACTTCCGGTTCCGGCCCCGACTTCACACAAGGTCTTAGGCCCCGGCATGGACGGGAGAGGAATCCCGAGATGGCCCCTAGCAACTCGCATGGGGACTGGCCTTTCCTGAAGCCACCAGAGCGGGTCCCTGAGGTCCCCGTCATAACTCGAGAAGACCTGCCCCGACTCGAGAAAATCCAGGAGGTTCTCCCCTCGAGGTGAGATGAGGCCCATTTCCGCTGAGGCGTCTCGAGGCTGATCACACCTCACCCCTGGAACTTCGAAAGGGTCCTTCACACCCTTGGTACAAATCAAGAAGTTCCCCGACATACCCGTCTCCACTCGAGAGGAAACACGAGGGTGCCGCCCACATCCAGAGGAGCCCCGTTTCCGCCTCGTAGCTCGAGATGTGGGATCCTTTCCCTGCTTCATCGGGAAAGAGTTCCCGGCGTTCCCGTCGCATCTCAAGAGGAGGCCCTCTCAACAGGAACAGCGAGAGGAACTCCAGGGTCGTGCCACCATACCAAGAGTCCCCCAGATGTCTCAGTCCATTCCAGAGGAACCTCTTTTCCCTTCACCGGCTCGCCTTTCACGCCGAGGATCGACTCACACCAAGGTGGCAAGTGGCACAGCCCCGTGGGAAAGCCTCGTGGCCAAGTCCCAAGGGAAAGCCTCGAGGGAAAGCCACAGATCCCTTGATCCACGTGACAGGAAGCGTGACACTACTGCTGCAGCTAGCGAGGACAGCCCACGTGCATGCCCCCAATCGAGACGAGGCCTGACTCCCCTGGGGAGACTCAGAAGCACTCCAAGATCCATGGCAACACTGGAGAGGAATCCTCAGGTTCCGGCCCCGACTTCACACAAGGTGTTAGTCCCTGGCATGGACGGGAGAGGAATCCCGAGATGGCCCCTAGCAACTCGCATGGGGACAGGCCTTTCCTGAGGCCAACAGAGCGGGTCCCTGAGGTCCCCGTCGTAACTCGAGAAGACCTGCCGCAACTCGTGAAAATCCAGGAGGTTCTCCCCTCCAGGCGAGATGAGGCCCATTTCCACTGAGGCGTCTCGAGGCTGATCACACCTCACCTCTGGAATTTCGAAAGGGTGGTTCACACCCTTGGTGCAAATCAAGAAGTTCCCCGACATACCCGTCTCCACTCGAGAGGAAACACGAGGGTGCCACCCACATCCAGAGGAGCCCCGTTTCGGCCTCGTAGCTCGAGATGTGGGATCCTTTCCCTGCTTCGTCGGGAAAGAGTTCCCGGCATTTCCGTCCCATCTCAAGAGGAGGCCCTCTCAACAGGAACCGCGAGAGGAACTCCAGGGTCGTGCCACCATTCCAAGAGTCCCCCAGATGTCTCAGTCCATTCCAGAGGAACCTCTTTTCCCTTCATCGGCTCGCCTCTCACGCCGAGGATCGACTCACACCAAGGTGGCACGTGGCACAGCCCTGTGGGAAAGCCTCGAGGGAAAGCCACAGATCCCTTGATCCACGTGACAGGAAGTGTGACACTACTGCTGTTGCTCGGGAGGAAACTGCATGTGCCTGACCCCACTCGAGACGAGGACTGACTCCCCAGGGGAGACTCAGAAGCACCCCAAGATTCATGGCAACACTGGAGAGGAAACCTCAGGTTCGGGCCCCGAATCCACACAAGGTCTGAGGCCCCGGCATGGACGGGGAGGAATCCCGAGATGGCCCCTAGCAACTCGCATGGGGACTGGCTTTTCCTGAGGCCACAAGAGCGGGACCCTGAGGTCCCCGACGTAACTCGAGAAGACCTGCCGCAACTCGAGTAAATGCAAGAGGTTCTCCGCTCCAGGCGAGATGAGGCCCATTTCCTCTGAGGTGTCTCGAGGCTGATCACACCTCACCTCTGGAACTTCGAATGGGTCCTTCACACCCTTGGTGCAAATCAAGATGTTCCCCAACACACCCGTCTCCACTCGAGAGGAAACACGTGGGTCCCGCCCACGTCCAGAGGCGCCCCGTTTCCGCCTCATAGCACGAGATGAGGGTTCCTTTCCCTGCTTCGTCGGGAAAGAGTTCCCAGCCTTCCCGTCGCATCTCAAGAGGAGGCCCTGTCAACAGGAACGGCGAGAGGAACTCCAGGGTCGTGCCACCATTTCAAGAGTCCCCCAGACGTCTCAGTCCTTTCCAGAGGAACCTCTTTTCCCTTCACCGGCTCGTCTTTCACGCCGAGGATCGACTCACACCAAGGTGGCACGTGGAACAGCCCTGTGGGAAAGCCTCGAGGGAAAGCCACAGATCCCTTGATCCACGTGACAGGAAGCGTGACACTACTGCTGCAGCCAGCAAGGACAGCACACGTGCATGCCCCCACTCGAGAGGAGGCCTGACTCCTCTGGGGAGACTCAGAAGCACCCCAAGATCCATGGCAACACTGGAGAGGAAACTTCCGGTTCCGGCCCCGACTTCACACAAGGTCTTAGGCCCCGGCATGGACGGGAGAGGAATCCCGAGATGGCCCCTAGCAACTCGCATGGGGACTGGCCTTTCCTGAAGCCACCAGAGCGGGTCCCTGAGGTCCCCGTCATAACTCGAGAAGACCTGCCCCGACTCGAGAAAATCCAGGAGGTTCTCCCCTCGAGGTGAGATGAGGCCCATTTCCGCTGAGGCGTCTCGAGGCTGATCACACCTCACCCCTGGAACTTCGAAAGGGTCCTTCACACCCTTGGTACAAATCAAGAAGTTCCCCGACATACCCGTCTCCACTCGAGAGGAAACACGAGGGTGCCGCCCACATCCAGAGGAGCCCCGTTTCCGCCTCGTAGCTCGAGATGTGGGATCCTTTCCCTGCTTCATCGGGAAAGAGTTCCCGGCGTTCCCGTCGCATCTCAAGAGGAGGCCCTCTCAACAGGAACAGCGAGAGGAACTCCAGGGTCGTGCCACCATACCAAGAGTCCCCCAGATGTCTCAGTCCATTCCAGAGGAACCTCTTTTCCCTTCACCGGCTCGCCTTTCACGCCGAGGATCGACTCACACCAAGGTGGCAAGTGGCACAGCCCCGTGGGAAAGCCTCGTGGCCAAGTCTCAAGGGAAAGCCTCGAGGGAAAGCCACAGATCCCTTGATCCACGTGACAGGAAGCGTGACACTACTGCTGCAGCTAGCGAGGACAGCCCACGTGCATGCCCCCACTCGAGACGAGGCCTGACTCCCCTGGGGAGACTCAGAAGCACCCCAAGATCCATGGCAACACTGGAGAGGAATCCTCAGGTTCCGGCCCCGAGTTCACACAAGGTGTTAGTCCCTGGCATGGACGGGAGAGGAATCCCGAGATGGGCCCTAGCAAGTCGCATGGGGACAGGCCTTTCCTGAGGCCAACAGAGCGGGTCCCTGAGGTCCCCGTCGTAACTCGAGAAGACCTGCCGCAACTCGTGAAAATCCAGGAGGTTCTCCCCTCCAGGCGAGATGAGGCCCATTTCCACTGAGGCGTCTCGAGGCTGATCACACCTCACCTCTGGAATTTCGAAAGGGTGGTTCACACCCTTGGTGCAAATCAAGAAGTTCCCCGACATACCCGTCTCCACTCGAGAGGAAACACGAGGGTGCCACCCACATCCAGAGGAGCCCCGTTTCGGCCTCGTAGCTCGAGATGTGGGATCCTTTCCCTGCTTCGTCGGGAAAGAGTTCCCGGCGTTTCCGTCCCATCTCAAGAGGAGGCCCTCTCAACAGGAACCGCGAGAGGAACTCCAGGGTCGTGCCACCATTCCAAGAGTCCCCCAGATGTCTCAGTCCATTCCAGAGGAACCTCTTTTCCCTTCATCGGCTCGCCTCTCATGCCGAGGATCGACTCACACCAAGGTGGCACGTGGCACAGCCCTGTGGGAAAGCCTCGAGGGAAAGCCACAGATCCCTTGATCCACGTGACAGGAAGTGTGACACTACTGCTGTTGCTCGGGAGGAAACTGCATGTGCCTGACCCCACTCGAGACGAGGACTGACTCCCCAGGGGAGACTCAGAAGCACCCCAAGATTCATGGCAACACTGGAGAAGAAACCTCAGGTTCGGGCCCCGAATCCACACAAGGTCTGAGGCCCCGGCATGGACGGGGAGGAATCCCGAGATGGCCCCTAGCAACTCGCATGGGGACTGGCTTTTCCTGAGGCCACAAGAGCGGGACCCTGAGGTCCCCGACGTAACTCGAGAAGACCTGCCGCAACTCGAGTAAATGCAAGAGGTTCTCCGCTCCAGGCGAGATGAGGCCCATTTCCTCTGAGGTGTCTCGAGGCTGATCACACCTCACCTCTGGAACTTCGAATGGGTCCTTCACACCCTTGGTGCAAATCAAGATGTTCCCCAACACACCCGTCTCCACTCGAGAGGAAACACGTGGGTCCCGCCCACGTCCAGAGGCGCCCCGTTTCCGCCTCATAGCACGAGATGAGGGTTCCTTTCCCTGCTTCGTCGGGAAAGAGTTCCCAGCCTTCCCGTCGCATCTCAAGAGGAGGCCCTGTCAACAGGAACGGCGAGAGGAACTCCAGGGTCGTGCCACCATTTCAAGAGTCCCCCAGACGTCTCAGTCCTTTCCAGAGGAACCTCTTTTCCCTTCACCGGCTCGTCTTTCACGCCGAGGATCGACTCACACCAAGGTGGCACGTGGAACAGCCCTGTGGGAAAGCCTCGAGGGAAAGCCACAGATCCCTTGATCCACGTGACAGGAAGCGTGACACTACTGCTGCAGCCAGCAAGGACAGCACACGTGCATGCCCCCACTCGAGAGGAGGCCTGACTCCTCTGGGGAGACTCAGAAGCACCCCAAGATCCATGGCAACACTGGAGAGGAAACTTCCGGTTCCGGCCCCGACTTCACACAAGGTCTTAGGCCCCGGCATGGACGGGAGAGGAATCCCGAGATGGCCCCTAGCAACTCGCATGGGGACTGGCCTTTCCTGAAGCCACCAGAGCGGGTCCCTGAGGTCCCCGTCATAACTCGAGAAGACCTGCCCCGACTCGAGAAAATCCAGGAGGTTCTCCCCTCGAGGTGAGATGAGGCCCATTTCCGCTGAGGCGTCTCGAGGCTGATCACACCTCACCCCTGGAACTTCGAAAGGGTCCTTCACACCCTTGGTACAAATCAAGAAGTTCCCCGACATACCCGTCTCCACTCGAGAGGAAACACGAGGGTGCCGCCCACATCCAGAGGAGCCCCGTTTCCGCCTCGTAGCTCGAGATGTGGGATCCTTTCCCTGCTTCATCGGGAAAGAGTTCCCGGCGTTCCCGTCGCATCTCAAGAGGAGGCCCTCTCAACAGGAACAGCGAGAGGAACTCCAGGGTCGTGCCACCATACCAAGAGTCCCCCAGATGTCTCAGTCCATTCCAGAGGAACCTCTTTTCCCTTCACCGGCTCGTCTTTCACGCCGAGGATCGACTCACACCAAGGTGGCAAGTGGCACAGCCCCGTGGGAAAGCCTCGTGGCCAAGTCTCAAGGGAAAGCCTCGAAGGAAAGCCACAGATCCCTTGATCCACGTGACAGGAAGCGTGACACTACTGCTGCAGCTAGCGAGGACAGCCCACGTGCATGCCCCCACTCGAGACGAGGCCTGACTCCCCTGGGGAGACTCAGAAGCACCCCAAGATCCATGGCAACACTGGAGAGGAATCCTCAGGTTCCGGCCCCGACTTCACACAAGGTGTTAGTCCCTGGCATGGACGGGAGAGGAATCCCGAGATGGCCCCTAGCAACTCGCATGGGGACAGGCCTTTCCTGAGGCCAACAGAGCGGGTCCCTGAGGTCCCCGTCGTAACTCGAGAAGACCTGCCGCAACTCGTGAAAATCCAGGAGGTTCTCCCCTCCAGGAGAGATGAGGCCCGTTTCCACTGAGGCGTCTCGAGGCTGATCACACCTCACCTCTGGAATTTCGAAAGGGTGGTTCACACCCTTGGTGCAAATCAAGAAGTTCCCCGACATACCCGTCTCCACTCGAGAGGAAACACGAGGGTGCCACCCACATCCAGAGGAGCCCCGTTTCGGCCTCGTAGCTCGAGATGTGGGATCCTTTCCCTGCTTCGTCGGGAAAGAGTTCCCGGCGTTTCCCTCCCAACTCAAGAGGAGGCCCTCTCAACAGGAACCGCGAGAGGAACTCCAGGGTCGTGCCACCATTCCAAGAGTCCCCCAGATGTCTCAGTCCATTCCAGAGGAACCTCTTTTCCCTTCATCGGCTCGCCTCTCACGCCGAGGATCGACTCACACCAAGGTGGCACGTGGCACAGCCCTGTGGGAAAGCCTCGAGGGAAAGCCACAGATCCCTTGATCCACGTGACAGGAAGTGTGACACTACTGCTGTTGCTCGGGAGGAAACTGCATGTGCCTGACCCCACTCGAGACGAGGACTGACTCCCCAGGGGAGACTCAGAAGCACCCCAAGATTCATGGCAAAACTGGAGAAGAAACCTCAGGTTCGGGCCCCGAATCCACACAAGGTCTGAGGCCCCGGCATGGACGGGGAGGAATCCCGAGATGGCCCCTAGCAACTCGCATGGGGACTGGCTTTTCCTGAGGCCACAAGAGCGGGACCCTGAGGTCCCCGACGTAACTCGAGAAGACCTGCCGCAACTCGAGTAAATGCAAGAGGTTCTCCGCTCCAGGCGAGATGAGGCCCATTTCCTCTGAGGTGTCTCGAGGCTGATCACACCTCACCTCTGGAACTTCGAATGGGTCCTTCACACCCTTGGTGCAAATCAAGATGTTCCCCAACATACCCGTCTCCACTCGAGAGGAAACACGTGGGTCCCGCCCACGTCCAGAGGCGCCCCGTTTCCGCCTCATAGCACGAGATGAGGGTTCCTTTCCCTCCTTCGTCGGGAAAGAGTTCCCAGCCTTCCCGTCGCATCTCAAGAGGAGGCCCTGTCAACAGGAACGGCGAGAGGAACTCCAGGGTCGTGCCACCATTTCAAGAGTCCCCCAGACGTCTCAGTCCTTTCCAGAGGAACCTCTTTTCCCTTCACCGGCTCGTCTTTCACGCCGAGGATCGACTCACACCAAGGTGGCACGTGGAACAGCCCTGTGGGAAAGCCTCGAGGGAAAGCCACAGATCCCTTGATCCACGTGACAGGAAGCGTGACACTACTGCTGCAGCCAGCAAGGACAGCACACGTGCATGCCCCCACTCGAGAGGAGGCCTGACTCCTCTGGGGAGACTCAGAAGCACCCCAAGATCCATGGCAACACTGGAGAGGAAACTTCCGGTTCCGGCCCCGACTTCACAAAAGGTCTTAGGCCCCGGCATGGACGGGAGAGGAATCCCGAGATGGCCCCTAGCAACTCGCATGGGGACTGGCCTTTCCTGAAGCCACCAGAGCGGGTCCCTGAGGTCCCCGTCATAACTCGAGAAGACCTGCCCCGACTCGAGAATATCCAGGAGGTTCTCCCCTCCAGGCGAGATGAGGCCCATTTCCGCTGAGGCGTCTCGAGGCTGATCACACCTCACCTCTGGAACTTCGAAAGGGTCCTTCACACCCTTGGTACAAATCAAGAAGTTCCCCGACATACCCGTCTCCACTCGAGAGGAACCACGAGGGTCCCGCCCACATCCAGAGGAGCCCCGTTTCCGCCTCGTAGCTCGAGATGTGGGATCCTTTCCCTGCTTCATCGGGAAAGAGTTCCCGGCGTTCCCGTCGCATCTCAAGAGGAGGCCCTCTCAACAGGAACGGCGAGAGGAACTCCAGGGTCGTGCCACCATACCAAGAGTCCCCCAGATGTCTCAGTCCATTCCAGAGGAACCTCTTTTCCCTTCACCGGCTCGCCTTTCACGCCAAGGATCGACTCACACCAAGGTGGCACGTGGCAGAGCCCTGTGGGAAAGCCTCGAGGGAAAGCCTCGAGAGAAAGCCACAGATCCCTTGATCCACGTAACAGGAAGTGTGACACTACTGCTGCAGCTCGGGAGGAAAGCGCACGTGCATTCCCCCACTCGACACGAGGCCTGACTCCCCTGGGGAGACTCAGAAGCACCCCAAGATCCATGGCAACAGTGGAGAGGAATGCTCAGGTTCTGGCCCCGACTCCACACAAGGTCTGAGGCCCTGTCATGGACGGGAGAGGAATCCCGAGTTGGCCCCTAGCTACTCGCATGGGGACTGGCTTTTCCTGAGGCCACCAGAGCGGGTCCCTGAGGTCCCCGTCGTAACTCGAGAAGACCTGCCGCAACTCGAGTAAATGCAGGAGGTTCTCCCCTCCATTCGAGATGAGGCCCATTTCATCTGAGGGGTCTCGAGGATGATCACACCTCACCTCTGGAACTTCGAAAGGGTGCTTCACACCCTTGGTGCAAATGAAGAAGTTCCCCAACATGCCCGTCTCCACTCGAGAGGAAACACGAGGGTCCCGCCCACATCCAGAGGAACCCCGTTTCCGCCTCGTAGCTCGAGATCAGGGATCCTTTCCCTGCTTCGTCGGTAAAGAGTTCCCAGCCTTCCCGTCGCATCTCAAGAGGAGGCCCTCTCAACAGGCACGGCGAGAGGAACTCCAGGGTCGTGCCACCACTCTAAGTGTCCCCCAGATGTCTCAGTCCATTCCAGAGGAACCTCTTTTCCCTTCACCGGCTCGTCTTTCACGCCGAGAATCGACTCACACCAAGGTGGCACGTGGCACAGCCCTGTGGGAAAGCCTCGTGGGAAAGCCACAGATCCCTTGATCCACGTGACAGGAAGCGTGACACTACAGCTGCAGCTCGGGAGGAAAGCGCAAGTACATGCCCCCACTCGAGACGAGACCTGAGTCCCCTGGGGAGACTCAGAAGCACCCCAAGAACCATCGCAACACTGGAGAGGAATCCTCAGGTTGCGGCCCCGACTCCACACAAGGTCTTAGGCCCCGGCAGGGACGGGAGTGGAATCCCGAGTGGGCCCCTAGCAACTCGCATGGGTACTGGCCTTTCCTGAGGCCACCAGAGCGGGCACCTGAGATCCCCGTCGTAACTCGAGAAGACCTGCCGCAACTCGAGAAAATCCAGGAGGTTCTCCCCTCCAGGCGAGAGGAGGCCTAATTTCGCTGAGGCGTCTCGAGGCTGATCACACCTCACCTCTGGAACTTCGAAAGGGTCCTTCACACCCTTGGTGCAAATCAAGAAGTTCCCGGACATACCCGTCCCCACTCGAGAGGAAACAGAAGGGTCCCTCCCACATCCAGAGGCACCCCGTTTCCACCTCGTAGCTTGAGATGAGGCATCCATTCACTGCTTCGTCGGGAAAGAGTTCCCAGCCTTCCCGTCGAATCTCAAGAGGAGGCCCTCTCAACAGGAACGGCGAGAGGAACTCCAGGGTCGTGCCACCATTCCAAGAGTCTCCCAGATGTCTCAGTCCATTCCAGAGGAACCTCTTTTCCCTTCACCGACTCGTCTTTCACGCCGAGAATCGACTCACACCAAGGTGGCACGTGGCACAGCCCTGTGGGAAAGCCTCGTGGGAAAGCCTCGAGGGAAAGCCACACATACCTTGATCCACGTGACAGGAAGGGTGACACTAGTGCTGCAGCTCGGGAGGAAAGCGCACGTGCATGCCCCCAGTCGAGACGAGGCCTGACTCCCCTGGGGAGACTCAGAAGCACCCCAAGATCCATGGAAACACTGCAGAGGAATCCTCAGGTTCCGGCCCCGACTCCACACAAGATCTTAGGCCCCGGCATGGACGGGAGAGGAATCCCAAGTGGGCCCCTAGCACATCGCATGGGGACTGGCCTTTCCTGAGGCCACCAGAGCGGGTCTCTGAGGTCCCCGTCGTAACTCGAGAAGACCTGCCGCAACTCGAGAAAATCCAGGAGGTTCTCCCCTCCAGGCGAGATGAGGACCATATCTGCCGAGGCATCTCGAGGGTGATCACACGTCACCTCTGGAACTTCGAAAGGGTCCTTCACACCCTTGGTGATAATCAAGAAGTTCCCCGACATACCCGTCTCCACTCGAGAGGAAACACGAGGGTCCCGCCCACATACAGAGGAACCCGGTTTCCGCCTCGTAGCTCGAGATGAGGGATCCTTTCCCTGCTTCGCCGGGAAAGAATTCCCAGCGTTCCCGTCGCATCTCAAGAGGAGGCCATCTCAACAGGAACGGCGAGAGGAACTCCAGGGTCGTGCCACCATTCCAAGAGTCCCCCAGATGTCTCAGTCCATTCTAGCGGAAGTTCGTTTCCCTTCACCGGCATGTCTTTCATGCCGAGGATCGACTCACTCCAAGGTGGAACGTGGCACAGCTCTGTGGGAAGCCTCGTGGAAAGCCTCGATTGAAAGCCTCGAGGGAAAGCCACAGATCCCTTGATCCATGTGTCGGGAAGCGTGACACAACGGCTGCAGCTCGGGAGGAAAGTGCACGTGCATGCCCCAACTCGAGACGGGGCATGAACCCCTGGGGAGACTCAGAAGCACCCCAAGATCCATGGCAACACTGGAGAGCAATCCTCAGGTTCCGGCCCCGACTCCACACAAGGTCTTAGGCCCCAGCATCGACGGGAGAGGAATCCCGAGAGGGCCCCTAGCAACTCGCATGGGTACTGGCCTTTCCTGAGGCCACCAGAGCGGGTCCCTGAGGTCCCCGTCGTAACTCGAGAAGACCTGCTGCAACTCGAGAAAATCCTGGAGGTTCTCCCCTCCAGGCGAGATGAGGCCCATTTCCGCTAAGGCTTCTCGAGGCTAATCACACCTCACCTCTGGCACTTCGAAAGGGACCTTCACACCCTTGGTGCAAATCGTGAAGTTCCCCGACATTCCCGTCTCCACTCGAGAGGAAACACGAGGGTCCCTCCCACATCCAGAGGAGCCCTGTTTCCGCCTCGTAGCTCGAGATGAGGGATCCTTTCCCTGCTTCATCGGGAAAGAGTTTCCGGCGTTCCCGTCGCATCTCAAGAGGAGGCCCTCTCAGCAGGAACGGCGAGAGGAACTCCAGGGTCGTGCCACCATTCCAAGAGTCCCCCAGATGTCTCAGTCCATTCCAGAAGAACCTCTTTTCCCTTCACCGGCTCGTCTTTCACGCCGAGGATCGACTCACACCAAGGTGGCACTTGGCACAACCCTGTGGGAAAGCGTCGTGGGAAAGCCTCGAGGGAAAGCCTCCAAGGAAAGCCACAGATCCCTTGATCCACGTGACAGGAAGCGTGACCCTACTGCTGCAGCTAGGGAGGGAAGCGCACCTGCATGCCCCCACTCGAGACGAGGCCTGACTCCCCTGGGGAGACTCAGAGGCAACCCAAAATCCATGTCAACACTGGAGAGGAATCCTCAGGTTCCGGCCCCGACTCCACACAAGGTCTTAGGCCCCGGCATCGACGGGAGAGGAATCCCGAGTTGGCCCCTAGCAACTCGCATGGGGTCTGGCCCTTCCTGAGGACACCAGAGCGGGTCCCTGAGGTCCCCGTCGTAACTCGAGAAGACCTGCCGCAACTCGAGAATATCCAGGAGGTTCTCCCCTGCAGGCGAGATGAGGCCCATTTCCGAAGAGGCTTCTCGTGGCTAACCACACCTCACCTCTGGAACGTCGAAAGGGTCCATCACACCCTTGGTACAACTCAAGAAGTTCCCCGACATACCTTTCTCTACTCGAGAGGAATCATGAGGGTCCCGACCACATCCAGAGGAGCCCCGTTTCCGCCTCATAGCGCGAGGTGACGGATCCTTTCCCTGCTTCGTCTGGAAAGAATTCCCGGCGTTCCCGTCGCATCTCAAGAGGAGGCCCTCTCAACAGGAACGGCGAGAGGAACTCCAGGGTCGTGCCACCATTCCAAGAGACCCCCAGATGTCTCAGTCCATTCCAGAGGAACCTCTTTTCCCTTCACCGGCTCGTCTTTCACGCCGAGGATCGACTCACACCAAGGTGGCACTTGGCACAGCCCTGTGGGAAAGCCTCGTGGGAAAGCCTCGAGGGAAAGCCTCGAGGGAAAGCCACAGATCCCTTGATCCACGTGACAGGAAGCGTGACCCTAATGCTGCAGCTCGGGAGGGAAGCGCACGGGCATGCCCCCACTCGAGACGAGGCCTGACTCCCCTGGGGAGACTCAGAGGCACCCCAAAATCCATGGCAACACTGGAGAGGAATCCTCAGGTTCCGGCCCCGAATCCACACAAGGTCTGAGGCCCCGGCATGGACGGGGAGGAATCCCGAGATGGCCCCTAGCAACTCGCATGGGGACTGGCTTTTCCTGGGGCCACAAAAGCGGGTCCCTGAGGTCCCCGTCGTAACTCGAGAAGACCTGCCACAACCCGAGTAAATGCAGGAGGTTCTCCGCTCCAGGGGAGATGAGGCCCATTTCCTCTGAGGCGTCTTGAGGCTGATCACACCTCACCTCTGGAACTTCGAAAGGGTCCTTCACACCCTTGGTGCAAATCAAGAAGTTCCCCGACATACCCGTCTCCACTCGAAAGGAAACACGTGGGTGCCGCCCACATCCAGAGGAGCCCCGTTTCCGCCTCGTAGCTCGAGATGTGGGATCCTTTCCCTGCTTCGTCGGGAAAGAGTTCCCGGCGTTCCCGTCGCATCTCAAGAGGAGGCCCTCTCAACAAGAACGGCGAGAGGAACTCCAGGGTCGTGCCACCATTCCAAGAGTCCCCCGATGTCTCAGTCCATTCCAGAGGAACCTCTTTTCCCTTCACCGGCTCGTCTTACACGCCGAGGATCGACTCACACCAAGGTGGCAAGTGGCACAGCCCTGTGGGAAAGCCTCGTGGGCAAGTCTCGAGGGAAAGCCTCGAGGGAAAGCCACAGATCCCTTGATCCACGTGACAGGAAGCGTGACACTACTGCTACAGCAAGCGAGGACAGCACACGTGCATGCCCCCACTCGAGACGAGGCCTGACTCCCCTGGGGAGTCTCAGAAGCACCCCAAGATTCATGGCAACACTGTAGAGGAATCCTCAGATTCCGGCCCCGACTTCACACAAGGTCTTAGTCCCTGGCATGGACGGGAGAGGAATCCCGAGATGGCCCCTAGCAACTCGCATGGGGACAGGCCTTTCCTGAGGCCAAAAGAGCGGGTCCCTGAGGTCCCCGTCGTAACTCGAGAAGATCTGCCGCAACTCGAGAAAATCCAGGAGGTTCTCCATTCCAGGAGAGATGAGGCCCATTTCCACTGAGGCGTCTTGAGGCTGATCACACCTCACCTCTGGAACTTCGAAGGGTGGTTCACACCCTTGGTGCAAATCAAGAAGTTCCCCGACATACACGTCTCCACTCGAGAGGAAACACGAGGGTGCCACCCACATCCAGAGGAGCCCCGTTTCAGCCTCGTAGCTCGAGATGTGGGATCCTTTCCCTGCTTCGTCGTGAAAGAGTTCCCGGCGTTCCCGTCCCATCTCAAGAGGAGGCCCTCTCAACAGGAACCGCGAGAGGAACTCCAGGGTCGTGCCACCATTCCAAGAGTCCCCCAGATGTCTCAGTCCATTCCAGAGGAACCTATTTTCCCTTCATCGGCTCGCCTCTCACGCCGAGGATCGACTCACACCAAGGTGGCACGTGGCACAGCCCTGTGGGAAAGCCTCGAGGGAAAGCCACAGATCCCTTGATCCACGTGACAGGAAGTATGACACTTCTGCTGCTGCTCGGGAGGAAACTGCATGTGCCTGCCCCCACTCGAGACGAGATCTGACTCCGCAGGGGAGACTCAGAAGCACCCCAAGATTCATGGCAACACTGGAGAGGAATCCTCAGGTTCGGGCCCCGAATCCACACAAGGTCTGAGGCCCCGGCATGGACGGGGAGGAATCCCGAGATGGCCCCTAGCAACTCGCATGGGGACTGGCTTTTCCTGAGGCCACAAGAGCGGGACCCTGAGGTCCCCGACGTAACTCGAGAAGACCTGCCGCAACTCGAGTAAATGCAAGAGGTTCTCCGCTCCAGGCGAGATGAGGCCCATTTCCTCTGAGGCGTCTCGAGGCTGATCACACCTCACCTCTGGAACATCGAAAGGGTCCTTCACACCCTTGGTGCAAATCTAGAAGTTCCCCGACATACCCATCTCCTCTCGAGAGGAAACACGAGGGTCCTGCCCACATCCAGAGGCGCCCCGTTTCCGCCTCGTAGCTCGAGATGAGGGATCCTTTCCCTGCCACATCGGGAAAGAGTTCCCGGCGTTCCCGTCGCATCTCAAGAGGAGGCCCTCTCAACAGGAACGGCGAGAGGAGCTCCAGGGACGTGCCACCATTCCAAGAGTCCCCCAGAGGTCTCAGTGCATTCCAGAGGAACCTCTTTTCCCTTCACCGGCTCGTCTTTCACGCCGAGGATCGACACACACCAAGGGGGCACGTGGCACAGCCCTGTGGGAAAGCCTCGTGGGAAAGCCTCGAGGGAAAGCCTCGAGGGAAAGCCACAGATCCCTTGATCCACGTGACAGGATGCGTGACACTACTGCTGCAGCTAGCGAGGACAGCACACGTGCATGCCCCCACTCGAGACGAGGTTTGACTCCCCTGGGGAGACTCAGAAGCACCCCAAGATCCATGGCAACACTGGAGAGGAATCTTCAGGTTCCGGCCCCGAATCCACACAAGGTCTTTGGCTTCGGCATGGACGGGAGAGGAATCCCGAGATGGCCCCTAGCAACTCGCATGGGGACTGGCCTTTCCTGAGGCCACCAGAGCGTGTCCCTGAGGTCCCCGTCGTAACTCGAGAAGACCTGCTGCAACTCGAGAAAATCCAGGAGGTTCTCCCCTCCAGGCGAGATGAGGCCCATTTCCGCTGAGGCGTCTCGAGGCTGATCACACCTCACCTCTGGAACTTCGAAAGGATCCTTCACACCCTTGGTGCAAATCAAGAAGTTCCCCGACATACCCGTCTCCACTCGAGAGGAAACACGAGGGTCCGCCCACATCCAGAGGAGCCCCGTTTCTGCCTCGTAGCTCGAGATGAGGGATCCTTTCCCTGCTTCGTCGGGAAAGAGTTCCCGGCGTTCCCATCGCATCTCATGAGGAGGACCTCTGAACAGGATCGGCGAGAGGAACTCCAGGGTCGTGCCACCATTCCAAGAGTCCCCCAGATGTCTCAGTCCATTCCAGAGGAACCTCTTTTCCCTTCACCATCTCGCCTTTCACGCCGAGGATCGACTCACACCAAGGTGGCACGTGGCACAGCCCTGTGGGAAAGCCTCGTGGGAAAGCCTCGAGGGAAAGCCTCGAGGGAAAGCCACAGATCCCTTGATCCACGTGACAGGAAGCCTGACATTACTGCTGCTGCTCGGGACGAAACCGCACGTGCATGCCCCCAGTCGAGACGATTCCTGACTCCCCAGGGGAGACTCAGAAGCACCCCAAGATCCATGGCAACACTGGAGAGGAATCCTCAGGTTCCGGCCCCGACTCCACACAAGGTCTTAGTCCCTGCCATGGACGGGAGAGGAATCCCGAGATGGCCCCTAGCAACTCGCATGGGGACAGGCCTTTCCTGAGGCCAACAGAGCGGGTCCCTGAGGTCCCCGTCGTAACTCGAGACGACCTGCCGCAACTCGTGAAAATCCAGGAGGTTCTCCCCTCCAGGCGAGATGAGGCCCATTTCCACTGAGGCGTCTCGAGGCTGATCACACCTCACCTCTGGAACTTCCAAAGGGTCCTTCACACCCTTGGTACAAATCAAGAAGTTCCCCGACATACCCATCTCCACTCGAGAGGAAACACGAGGGTCCCGCCCACATCCAGAGGAGTCCCGTTTACACCTCTTAGCTCGAGATGAGGGATCCTTTCCCTGCTTCGTCAGGAAAGAGTTCCCGGCGTTCCCGTCGCATCTCAAGAGGAGGCCCTGTCAACAGGAACTGCGAGAGGAACTCCAGGGTCGTGCCACCATTCCAAGAGTCCCCCAGATGTCTCAGTCCATTCCAGAGGAACCTCTTTTCCCTTCACCGGCTCGCCTTTCACGCCGAGGATCGACTCACACCAAGGTGGCACGTGGCACAGCCCTGTGGAAAAGCCTCGAGGGAAAGCCACAGATCCCTTGATCCACGTGACAGGAAGCGTGACACTACTGCTGCAGCTCCGGAGGACAGCACACGTGCATGCCCCCACTCGAGAGGAGGCCTGACCACCCTGGGGAGACTCAGAAGCACCCCAAGATCCATGGCAACAATGGAGAGGAATCTTCAGGTTCCTTCCCCGACTCCAAACAAGGTCTTAGGGCCCGGCATGGACGGGAGAGGAATCCCGAGATGGCCCCTAACAACTCGCATGGGGATTGGACTTTACTGAGGCCACCAGAGCGGGTCCCTGAGGTCCCCGTCGTAATCGAGAAGACCTGCTGCAACTCGAGATAATCCAGGAGGTTCTCCCCTCCAGGCGAGATGAGGCCCATTTCCGCATAGGCGTCTCGAGGCTGATCACACCTCACCTCTGGAAATTCGAAAGGGTCCTTCACACCCTTGGTGCAACTTAAGAAGTTCCCCGACAAACCCGTCTCCACTCGAGAGGAAACACGAGGGTCCCGCCCACATCCAGAGGAGCCCCGTTTCCGCCTCTTAGCTGGAGATGGGGAATCCCTTCCCTGCTTCGTCGGGAAAGAGTTCCCGGCGTTCCCGTCGCATCTCAAGAGGAGGCCCTCTGAACAGGAACGGCGAGAGGAACTCCAGGGTCGTGCCACCATTCCAAGAGTCCCCCAGATGTCACAGTCCATTCCAGAGGAACCTCTTTTCCCCTCACCGTCTCGTCTTTCAAGCCGAGGATCGACTCACACCAAGTTGGCACGTGGCACAGCCCTGTGGGAAAGCCTCGTGGGAAAGCCCCGAGGGAAAGCCTCGAGGGAAAGCCACAGATCCCTTGATCCACGTGACAGGAAGCGTGACACTACTGCTGCTGCTCGGGAGGAAACTGCATGTGCATGCCCCAACTCGAGACGAGGCCTGACTCCCCAGGGGAGACTCAGAAGCACCCCAAGATCCATGGCAACACTGGAGAGGAATCCTCAGGTTCCGGCCCCGACTCCACACAAGGTCTTAGTCCCTGCCATGGACGGGAGAGGAATCCCGAGATGGCCCCTAGCAACTCGCATGGGGACAGGCCTTTCCTGAGGCCAACAGAGCGGGTCCCTGAGGTCCCCGTCGTAACTCGAGACGACCTGCCGCAACTCGTGAAAATCCAGGAGGTTCTCCCCTCCAGGCGAGATGAGGCCCATTTCCACTGAGGCGTCTCGAGGCTGATCACACCTCACCTCTGGAACTTCCAAAGGGTCCTTCACACCCTTGGTACAAATCAAGAAGTTCCCCGACATACCCATCTCCACTCGAGAGGAAACACGAGGGTCCCGCCCACATCCAGAGGAGTCCCGTTTACACCTCTTAGCTCGAGATGAGGGATCCTTTCCCTGCTTCGTCAGGAAAGAGTTCCCGGCGTTCCCGTCGCATCTCAAGAGGAGGCCCTGTCAACAGGAACCGCGAGAGGAACTCCAGGGTCGTGCCACCATTCCAAGAGTCACCCAGATGTCACAGTCCATTCCAGAGGAACCTCTTTTCCCCTCACCGTCTCGTCTTTCAAGCCGAGGATCGACTCACACCAAGTTGGCACGTGGCACAGCCCTGTGGGAAAGCCTCGTGGGAAAGCCCCGAGGGAAAGCCTCGAGGGAAAGCCACAGATCCCTTGATCCACGTGACAGGAAGCGTGACACTACTGCTGCTGCTCGGGAGGAAACTGCATGTGCATGCCCCAACTCGAGACGAGGCCTGACTCCCCAGGGGAGACTCAGAAACACCCCAAGATCCATGGCAACACTGGAGAGGAATCCTCAGGTTCCGGCCCCGAATCCACACAAGGTCTGAGGCCCCGGCATGGACGGGGAGGAATCCCGAGAGGGCCCCTAGTAACTCGCATGGGGACTGGCCTTTCCTGAGGCCACCAGAGCGGGTCCCTGAGGTCCCCGTCGTAACTCGAGAAGACCTGCCACAACTCGAGAAAATCCAGGAGGTTCTCCCCTCCAGGCGAGATGAGGCCCATTTCCTCTGAGACGTCTCGAGGCTGATCACACCTCACCTCTGGAACTTCGAAAGGGTCCTTCACACCCTTGGTGCAAATCTAGAAGTTCCCCGACATACCCATCTCCTCTCGAGAGGAAACACGAGGGTCCTGCCCACATCCAGAGGCGCCCCGTTTCCGCCTCGTAGCTCGAGATGAGGGATCCTTTCCCTGCCACATCGGGAAAGAGTTCCCGGCGTTCCCGTCGCATCTCAAGAGGAGGCCTTCTCAACAGGAACGGCGGGAGGAGCTCCAGGGTCGTGCCACCATTCCAAGAGTCCCCCAGAGGTCTCAGTCCATTCCAGAGGAACCTCTTTTCCCTTCACCGGCTCGTCTTTCACGCCGAGGATCGACACACACTAAGGGGGCACGTGGCACAGCCCTGTGGGAAAGCCTCGTGGGAAAGCCTCGAGGGAAAGCCACAGATCCCTTGATCCACGTGACAGGAAGCGTAACACGACTGCTGCAGCACGGGAGGAAAGCTCACGTGCATGCCCCCACTCGAGACGAGTCCTGACTCCCCTTCGGAGACTCAGAAGCACCCAGAGATCCATGGCAACACTTGAGAGGAATCTTCAGGTTCCGGCCCCGACCCCACACATGGTCTTAGGCCCTGGCATGGACGGGAAAGGAATCCCGAGATGGCCCCTAGCAACTCGCATGGGGACTGGCCTTTCCTGAGGCCACCAGAGCGGGTCCCTGAGGTCCCCATCGTAACTCGAGAAGACCTGCCCCAACTCGAGCACATCCAGGAGGTTCTCCCCTCCAGGCGAGATGAGGCCCATTTCCGCTGAGCCGTCTCGAGGCTGATCACACCTCACCTCTGAAACTTCGAAAGGGTCCTTCACACCCTTGGTGCAAATCAAGAAGTTCCCGGATATACCCGTCTCCACTCGAGAGGAAACAGGAGGGTCCCGCCCACATCCAGAGGCACCCCGTTTCCGCCTCGTAGCTCGAGATGAGGGATCCTTTCCCTGCTTCGTCGGGCAAGAGTTCCAGGCGTTCCCGTCGCATCTCAAGAGGAGGCCCTCTCAACAGGAACGGCGAGAGGAACTCCAGGGTCGTGCCACCATTCCAAGAGTTCCCCGATGTCTCAGTCCATTACAGAGGAACCTCTTTTCCATTCACCAGCTCGTCTTTCACGCTGAGGATCGACTCACACCAAGGTGGCACGTGGCACAGCCCGGTGGGAAAGCCTCGTGGGAAAGCCTTGAGGGAAAGCCTAGAGGGAAAGACACAGATCCCCGGATCCACGTGAAAGGAAGCGTGACACTACTGCTGCAGCTAGCGAGGACAGCACACATGCATTCCCCCACTCGAGAGGAGGCCTGAGTCCCCGGGGGAGACTCAGAAGAACCCCAAGATCCATGCCAAAACTGGAGAGGAATCTTCAGGTTCCGGCCCCGACCCCACACATGGTCTTAGGCCCCGGCATGGACGGGAGAGGAATCCCGAGATGGCCCCTAGCAACTCGCATGGGGACTGGCCTTTCGTGAGGCCAACAGAGCGGGTCCCTGAGGTCCCCGTCGTAACTCGAGAAGACCTGCCCCAACTCGAGCACATCCAGGAGGTTCTCCCCTCCTGGCGAGATGAGGCCCATTTCCGCTGAGGCGTCTCGAGGCTGATCACACCTCACCTCTGGAACTTCGAAAGGGTCCTTCACACCCTTGGTGCAAATCAACAAGTTCCCCGACATACCCGTCTCCACTAGAAAGTAAACACGTGGGTGCCGCCCACATCCAGAGGAGCCCCGTTTCCGCCTCATAGCTCGAGATGTGGGATCCTTTCCCTGCTTCGTCGGGAAAGAGTTCCCGGCGTTCCCGTCGCATCTCAAGAGGAGGCCCTCTCAACAGGAACGGCGAGAGGAACTCCAGGGTCGTGCCACCATTCCAAGAGTCCCCCGATGTCTCAGTCCATTCCAGAGGAACCTCTTTTCCCTTCACCGGCTCGTCTTTCACGCTGAGGATCGACTCACACCAAGGTGGCACGTGGCACAGCCCTGTGGGAAAGCCTCGTGGGAAAGCCTCGAGGGAAAGCCCCGAGGGAAAGCCACAGATCCCTTGATCCACGTGAGAGGAAGCGTGACACTACAGCTGCAGCTCGGGAGGAAAGCGCAAGTGCATTTCCCCACTCGAGACGAGACCGGAGTCCCCTGGGGAGACTCAGAAGCATCCCAAGAACCATCGCAACACTGGAGAGGAATCCTCAGGTTGCGGCCCTGACTCCACACAAGATCTTAGGCCCCGGCAGGGACGGGAGTGGAATCCCGAGTGGGCCCCTAGCAACTCGCATGGGTACTGGCCTTTCCTGAGGCCACCAGAGCGGGTCCCTGAGGTCCCCGTCGTAACTCGAGAAGACCTGCCGCAACTCGAGAAAATCCAGGAGGTTCTCCCCTCCAGGCGAGATGAGGCCCATTTCCGCTGAGGCGTCTCGAGGCTGATCACACCTCATCTCTGGAACTTCGAAAGGGTCCGTCACACCCTTGGTGCAAATCAAGAAGTTCCCCGACATACCCGTCTCCACTCGAGAGGAAACACGAGGGTCCCGGCCACATCCAGAGGAGCCCCGTTTCCGCCTCGTAGCTCGAGATGAGGGATCCTATCCCTGCTTCGGTGCGCAAGAGTTCCAGGCGTTCCCATCGCATCTCAAGAGGAGGCCCTCTCAACAGGAACGGCGAGAGGAACTCCAGGGTCGTGCCACCATTTCAAGAGTCCCCCAGACGTCTCAGTCGATTCCAGAGGAACCTCTTTTCCCTTCGCCAGCTCGTCTTTCACGCCGAGGATCGACTCACACCAAGGTGGTACGTGGAACAGCCCTGTGGGAAAGCCTCGAGGGAAAGCCACAGATCCCTTGATCCACGTGACAGGAAGCGTAACACGACTGCTGCAGCACGGGAGGAAAGCTCACGTGCATGCCCCCACTCGAGGCGAGTCCTGACTCCCCTGCGGAGACTCAGAAGCACCCAGAGATCCATGGCAACACTTGAGAGGAATCTTCAGGTTCCGGCCCCGACCCCACACATGGTCTTAGGCCCCGGCATGGACGGGAAAGGAATCCCGAGATGGCCCCTAGCAACTCGCATGGGGACTGGCCTTTCCTGAGGCCACCAGAGCGGGTCCCTGAGGTCCCCGTCGTAACTCGAGAAGACCTGCCCCAACTCGAGCACATCCAGGAGGTTCTCCCCTCCAGGCGAGATGAGGCCCATTTCCGCTGAGGCGTCTGGAGGCTGATCACACCTCACCTCTGAAACTTCGAAAGGGTCCTTCACACCCTTGGTGCAAATCAAGAAGTTCCCGGATATACCCGTCTCCACTCGAGAGGAAACAGGAGGGTCCCGCCCACATCCAGAGGCACCCCGTTTCCGCCTCGTAGCTCGAGATGAGGGATCCTTTCCCTGCTTCGTCGGGCAAGAGTTCCAGGCGTTCCCGTCGCATCTCAAGAGGAGGCCCTCTCAACAGGAACGGCGAGAGGAACTCCAGGGTCGTGCCACCATTCCAAGAGTTCCCCGATGTCTCAGTCCATTCCAGAGGAACCTCTTTTCCATTCACCAGCTCGTCTTTCACGCTGAGGATCGACTCACACCAAGGTGGCACGTGGCACAGCCCTGTGGGAAAGCCTCGTGGGAAAGCCTGGAGGGAAAAACACAGATCCCTTGATCCACGTGACAGGTAGCGTGACACTACTGCTGCAGCTTGGGAGGAAAGCACACGTGCATGCCTCCACTCGAGACGAGGCCTGACTCCCCTGGGGAGACTCAGAAGCACCCCAAGATCCATGGCAACACTGGAGAGGAATGCTCAGCTCCGGCCCCGACTCCACACAAGGTCTTAGGCCCCGGCATGGACGGGAGAGGAATCCCGAGATGGCCCCTAGCAACTCGCATGGGGACTGGCCTTTCCTGAGGTCAACAGAGCGGGTCCCTTAGGTCCCCGTCGTAACTCGAGAAGACCTGCCGCAACTCGAAAAAATCCAGGAGGTTCTCCCCTCCAGGCGAGAGGAGGCTCAATTTCGCTGAGGCGTCTCGAGGCTGATCACACCTCACCTCTGGAACTTAGAAAGGGTCCTTCACACCCTTGGTGCAAATCAAGAAGTTCCTAGACATACCCGTCTCCACTCGAGAGGAAACAGGAGGGTCCCGCCCACATCCAGAGGCACCCTGTTTCCGCGTCGTAGCTCGAGATGAGGGATCCTTTCCCTGCTTCGTCGGGCAAGAGTTCCAGGCGTTCCCGTCGCATCTCAAGAGGAGGCCCTCTCAACAGGCACCGCCAGAGGAACTCCAGGGTCGTGCCACCATTCCAAGAGTCCCCCAGATGTCTCAATCCATTCCAGAGGAACCTCTTTTCCCTTCACCGGCTCGTCTTTCATGCCGAGGATCGACTTACACCAAGGTGGCACGTGGCACAACCCTGTGGGAAAGCCTCGTGGGAAAGCCTCGAGGGAAAGCCACTGATACCTTGATCCACGTGACAGGAATCGTGACAATACTGCTGCTGCTCGGGAGGAAAGTGCACGTGCATGCCCCCAGTCGATACGAGGCCTGACTCCCCAGGGGAGACTCAGAAGCACCCCAAGATCCATGGCAACACTGGAGAGGAATCCTCAGGTTCAGGCCCCGACTCCACACAAGATCTTACGCCCCGGCATGGACGGGAGAGGAATCCCGAGAGGGCCACTAGCAACTAGCATGGGGACTGGCCTATCCTGAGGCCAGCAGAGCGGCTCCTTGAGGTCCCCGTCGTAACTCGAGAAGACCTGCTGCAACTCAAGAAAATCCAGGAGTTTCGCCCCTCCCAGCCAGATGAGGCCCATTTCCTCTGAGACGTCTTGAGGCTGATCACACCTCATCTCTGGAACTTCGAAAGGGTCCTTCACACCCTTGGTGCAAATCAAGAAGTTCCCCGACATACCCGTCTCCACTCGAGAGGAAACAGGAGGATCCCGCCCACATCCAGAGGAGCCCCGTTTCCACCTCGTAGCTCGAGATGAGGGATCCTTTCCCTGCTTCGTCGGGCAAGAGTTCCAGGCGTTCCCGTCGCATCTCAGGAGGAGACCCTCTCAACAGGCACCGCCAGAGGAACTCCAGGGTCGTGCCACCATTCCAAGAGTCCCCCTGATGTCTCAGTCCATTCCAGAGGAACCTCTTTTCCCTTCACCGGCTCGCCTTTCACGCCGAGGATCGACTCACACCAAGGTGGCAAGTGGCACAGCCCCGTGGGAAAGCCTCGTGGGCAAGTCTCAAGGGAAAGCCTCGAGGGAAAGCCACAGATCCCTTGATCCACGTGACAGGAAGCGTGACACTACTGCTGCAGCTAGCGAGGACAGCCCACGTGCATGCCCCCACTCGAGACGAGGCCTGACTCCCCTGGGGAGACTCAGAAGCACCCCAAGATCCATGGCAACACTGGAGAGGAATCCTCAGGTTCCGGCCCCGACTTCACACAAGGTGTTAGTCCCTGGCATGGACGGGAGAGGAATCCCGAGATGGCCCCTAGCAACTGGCATGGGGACAGGCCTTTCCTGAGGCCAACAGAGCGGGTCCCTGAGGTCCCCGTCTTAACTCGAGAAGACCTGCCGCAACTCGTGAAAATCCAGGAGGTTCTCCCCTCCAGGAGAGATGAGGCCCATTTCCACTGAGGCGTCTCGAGGCTGATCACACCTCACCTCTGGAATTTCGAAAGGGTGGTTCACACCCTTGGTGCAAATCAAGAAGTTCCCCGACATACCCGTCTCCACTCGAGAGGAAACACGAGGGTGCCACCCACATCCAGAGGAGCCCCGTTTCGGCCTCGTAGCTCGAGATGTGGGATCCTTTCCCTGCTTCGTCGGGAAAGAGTTCCCGGCTTTTCCGTCCCATCTCAAGAGGAGGCCCTCTCAACAGGAACCGCGAGAGGAACTCCAGGGTCGTGCCACCGTTTCAAGAGTCCCCCAGATGTCTCAGTCCATTCCAGAGGAACCTCTTTTCCCTTCATCGGCTCGCCTCTCACGCCGAGGATCGACTCACACCAAGGTGGCACGTGGCACAGCCCTGTGGGAAAGCCTCGAGGGAAAGCCACAGATCCCTTGATCCACGTGACAGGAAGTGTGACACTACTGCTGTTGCTCGGGAGGAAACTGCATGTGCCTGACCCCACTCGAGACGAGGACTGACTCCCCAGGGGAGACTCAGAAGCACCCCAAGATTCATGGCAACACTGGAGAAGAAACCTCAGGTTCGGGCCCCGAATCCACACAAGGTCTGAGGCCCCGGCATGGACGGGGAGGAATCCCGAGATGGCCCCTAGCAACTCGCATGGGGACTGGCTTTTCCTGAGGCCACAAGAGCGGGACCCTGAGGTCCCCGACGTAACTCGAGAAGACCTGCCGCAACTCGAGTAAATGCAAGAGGTTCTCCGCTCCAGGCGAGATGAGGCCCATTTCCTCTGAGGTGTCTCGAGGCTGATCACACCTCACCTCTGGAACTTCGAATGGGTCCTTCACACCCTTGGTGCAAATCAAGATGTTCCCCAACATACCCGTCTCCACTCGAGAGGAAACACGTGGCTCCCGCCCACGTCCAGAGGCGCCCCGTTTCCGCCTCATAGCACGAGATGAGGGTTCCTTTCCCTGCTTCGTCGGGAAAGAGTTCCCAGCCTTCCCGTCCCATCTCAAGAGGAGGCCCTGTCAACAGGAACGGCGAGAGGAACTCCAGGGTCGTGCCACCGTTTCAAGAGTCCCCCAGACGTCTCAGTCCTTTCCAGAGGAACCTCTTTTCCCTTCACCGGCTCGTCTTTCACGCCGAGGATCGACTCACACCAAGGTGGCACGTGGAACAGCCCTGTGGGAAAGCCTCGAGGGAAAGCCACAGATCCCTTGATCCACGTGACAGGAAGCGTGACACTACTGCTGCAGCTAGCGAGGACAGCCCACGTGCATGCCCCCACTCGAGACGAGGCCTGACTCCCCTGGGGAGACTCAGAAGCACCCCAAGATCCATGGCAACACTGGAGAGGAATCCTCAGGATCCGGCCCCGACTTCACACAAGGTGTTAGTCCCTGGCATGGACGGGAGAGGAATCCCGAGATGGCCCCTAGCAACTCGCATGGGGACAGGCCTTTCCTGAGGCCAACAGAGCGGGTCCCTGAGGTCCCCGTCGTAACTCGAGAAGACCTGCCGCAACTCGTGAAAATCCAGGAGGTTCTCCCCTCCAGGAGAGATGAGGCCCATTTCCACTGAGGCGTCTCGAGGCTGATCACACCTCACCTCTGGAACTTCGAAAGGGTGGTTCACACTCTTGGTGCAAATCAAGAAGTTCCCCGACATACCCGTCTCCACTCGAGAGGAAACACGAGGGTGCCACCCACATCCAGAGGAGCCCCGTTTCGGCCTCGTAGCTCGAGATGTGGGATCCTTTCCCTGCTTCGTCGGGAAAGAGTTCCCGGCGTTTCCGTCCCATCTCAAGAGGAGGCCCTCTCAACAGGAACCGCGAGAGGAACTCCAGGGTCGTGCCACCATTCCAAGAGTCCCCCAGATGTCTCAGTCCATTCCAGAGGAACCTCTTTTCCCTTCATCGGCTCGCCTCTCACGCCGAGGATCGACTCACACCAAGGTGGCACGTGGCACAGCCCTGTGGGAAAGCCTCGAGGGAAAGCCACAGATCCCTTGATCCACGTGACAGGAAGTGTGACACTACTGCTGTTGCTCGGGAGGAAACTGCATGTGCCTGACCCCACTCGAGACGAGGACTGACTCCCCAGGGGAGACTCAGAAGCACCCCAAGATTCATGGCAACACTGGAGAAGAAACCTCAGGTTCGGGCCCCGAATCCACACAAGGTCTGAGGCCCCGGCATGGACGGGGAGGAATCCCGAGATGGCCCCTAGCAACTCGCATGGGGACTGGCTTTTCCTGAGGCCACAAGAGCGGGACCCTGAGGTCCCCGACGTAACTCGAGAAGACCTGCCGCAACTCGAGTAAATGCAAGAGGTTCTCCGCTCCAGGCGAGATGAGGCCCATTTCCTCTGAGGCGTCTCGAGGCTGATCACACCTCACCTCTGGAACTTCGAATGGGTCCTTCACACCCTTGGTGCAAATCAAGATGTTCCCCAACATACCCGTCTCCACTCGAGAGGAAACACGTGGGTCCCGCCCACGTCCAGAGGCGCCCCGTTTCCGCCTCATAGCACGAGATGAGGGTTCCTTTCCCTGCTTCGTCGGGAAAGAGTTCCCAGCCTTCCCGTCGCATCTCAAGAGGAGGCCCTGTCAACAGGAACGGCGAGAGGAACTCCAGGGTCGTGCCACCATTTCAAGAGTCCCCCAGACGTCTCAGTCCTTTCCAGAGGAACCTCTTTTCCCTTCACCGGCTCGTCTTTCACGCCGAGGATCGACTCACACCAAGGTGGCACGTGGAACAGCCCTGTGGGAAAGCCTCGAGGGAAAGCCACAGATCCCTTGATCCACGTGACAGGAAGCGTGACACTACTGCTGCAGCCAGCAAGGAGAGCACACGTGCATGCCCCCACTCGAGAGGAGGCCTGACTCCTCTGGGGAGACTCAGAAGCACCCCAAGATCCATGGCAACACTGGAGAGGAAACTTCCGGTTCCGGCCCCGACTTCACACAAGGTCTTAGGCCCCGGCATGGACGGGAGAGGAATCCCGAGATGGCCCCTAGCAACTCGCATGGGGACTGGCCTTTCCTGAAGCCACCAGAGCGGGTCCCTGAGGTCCCCGTCATAAGTCGAGAAGACCTGCCCCGACTCGAGAAAATCCAGGAGGTTCTCCCCTCCAGGCGAGATGAGGACCATATCTGCCGAGGCATCTCGAGGGTGATCACACGTCACCTCTGGAACTTCGAAAGGGTCCTTCACACCCTTGGTGATAATCAAGAAGTTCCCCGACATACCCGTCTCCACTCGAGAGGAAACACGAGGGTCCCGCCCACATCCAGAGGAACCCGGTTTCCGCCTCGTAGCTCGAGATGAGGGATCCTTTCCCTGCTTCGCCGGGAAAGTATTCCCGGCGTTCCCGTCGCATCTCAAGAGGAGGCCATCTCAACAGGAACGGCGAGAGGAACTCCAGGGTCGTGCCACCATTCCAAGAGTCCCCCAGATGTCTCAGTCCATTCCAGCGGAAGCTCTTTTCTCTTCACCGGCATGTGTTTCACGCCGAGGATCGACTCACACCAAGGTGGAACGTGGCACAGCTCTGTGGGAAGCCTCGTGGAAAGCCTCGAGGGAAAGCCTCGAGGGAAAGCCACAGATCCCTTGATCCATGTGTCGGGAAGCGTGACACAACGGCTGCAGCTCGGGAGGAAAGCGCACGTGCATGCCCCAACTCGAGACGGGGCATGACCCCCTGGGGAGACTCAGAAGCACCCCAAGATCCATGGCAACACTGGAGAGCAATCCTCAGGTTCCGGCCCCGACTCCACACAAGGTCTTAGGCCCCAGCATCGACGGGAGAGGAATCCCGAGAGGGCCCCTAGCAACTCGCATGGGTACTGGCCTTTCCTGAGGCCACCAGAGCGGGTCCCTGAGGTCCCCGTCGTAACTCGAGAAGACCTGCTGCAACTCGAGAAAATCCAGGAGGTTCTCCCCTCCAGGCGAGATGAGGCCCATTTCCGCTAAGGCGTCTCGAGGATAATCACACCTCACCTCTGTCACTTCGAAAGGGTCGTTCACACCCTTGGTGCAAATCGAGAAGTTCCCCGACATTCCTGTCTCCACTCGAGAGGAAACACGAGGGTCCCGCCCACATCCAGAGGAGCCCCGTTTCCGCCTCGTAGCGGGAGGTGACGGATCCTTTCGCTTCTTCGTCGGGAAAGAATTCCCGGCGTTCCCGTCGCATCTCAAGAGGAGGCCCTCTCAACAGGAACGGCGAGAAGAACTCCAGGGTCGTGCGAACATTCCAAGAGACCCCCAGATGTCTCAGTCCATTCCAGAGGAACCTCTTTTCCCTTCACCGGCTCGTCTTTCACGCCGAGGATCGACTCACACCAAGGTGGCACTTGGCACAGCCCTGTGGGAAAGCCTCGTGGGAAAGCCTCGAGGGAAAGCCTCGAGGGAAAGCCACAGATCCCTTGATCCACGTGACAGGAAGCGTGACCCTACTGCTGCAGCTCGGGAGGGAAGCGCACGTGCACGCCCCCACTCGAGACGAGGCCTGACTCCCCTGGGGAGACTCAGAGGCACCCCAAAATCCATGTCAACACTGGAGAGGAATCCTCAGGTTCCGGCCACGACTCCACACAAGGTCTTAGGCCCCGGCATCGACGGTAGAGGAATCCCGAGATGGCCCCTAGCAACTCGCATGGGGACTGGCCCTTCCTGAGGCCACCAGAGCGGGTCCCTGAGGTCCCAGTCGTCACTCGAGAAGAACTTCCGCAACTCGAAAATATCCAGGAGGTTCTCCCCTCCAGTCGAGAGGAGTCCCATTTCCGCAGAGGCTTCTCGGGGCTAATCACACCTCACCTCTGGAACGTCGAAAGGGTCCTTTCCACCCTTGGTGCAACTCAAGAAGTTCCCCGACATACCCGTCTCCCCTCGAGAGCAAACACGAGGGTCCCGACATCCAGAGGAGCCCCGTTTCCGCCTCGTGGCTCGAGGTGAGGGATCCTTTCCCTGCTTTGTCGGGAAAGAATTCCCGGCGATCCCGTCTCATCTCAAGAGGAGGTCCTCTCAACAGGAACGGCGAGAGGAACTCCAGGGTCGTGCCACCATTCCAAGAGACCCCCAGATGTCTCAGTCCATTCCAGAGAACCTCTTTTCCCTTCACCGGCTCGTCTTTCACGCCGAGGATCGACTCACATCAAGGTGGCACTTGGCACAGCCCTGTGGGAAAGCCTCGTGGGAAAGCCTCGAGGGAAAGCCTCGAGGGAAAGCCACAGATCCCTTGATCCACGTGACAGGAAGCGTGACCCTACTGCTGCAGCTCGGGAGGGAAGCGCACGTGCATCCCCCACTCGAGATGAGGCCTGACTCCCCTGGGGAGACTCAGAGGTACCCCAAAATCCATTTCAACACTGGAGAGGAATCCTCATGTTCCGGCCACGACTCCACACAAGGTCTTAGGCCCCGGCATGGACGGGAGAGGAATCCCGAGATGGCCCCTAGCAACTCGCATGGGGACTGGCCCTTCCTGAGGCCACCAGAGCGGGTCCCTGAGGTCCCCGTCGTAAATCGAGAAGACCTGCCGCAACTCGAGAAAATCCAGGAGGTTCTCCCCTCCAGGCGAGATGAAGCCCATTTCCGCAGAGGCTTCTCGGGGCTAATCACACCTCACCTCTGGAACGTCGAAAGGGTCCTTCCCACCCTTGGTGCAACTCATGAAGTTCCCCGACATACCCGTCTCCACTCGAGAGGAAACACGAGGGTCCCGCCCACATCCAGAGGAGCCCCGTTTCCGCCTCGTAGCTCGAGGTGAGGGATCCTTTCCCTGCTTCGTCGGGAAAGAATTCCCGGCGTTCCTGTCGCATCTCAAAAGGAGGCCCTCTCAACAGGAACGGCGAGAGGAACTCCAGGGTCGTTCCAGCTTTCCAAGAGTCCCCCAGATGTCTCAGTTCTTTCCAAGGGAACCTCTTTTCCCTTCACCGGTTCGTCTTTCACGCCGAGGATCGACTCACACCAAGGCTGCACTTGACACAGCCCTGTGGGAAAGCCTCGTGGGAAAGCCTCGAGGGAAAGACTCGAGGGAAGCCACAGATCCCTTGATCCACGTGACAGGAAGGGTGACCCTACTGCTACAGCTCCGGAGGAAAGCGCACGTGCATACACCCACTCGAGACGAAGCCTGACTCCCCTGGGGAGACTCAGAGGCACCCCAAAATCAATGGCAACACTGGAGAGGAATCCTCAGATTCTGGCCCCGACTCCACTCAAGGTCTTAGGCCCCGGCATCGACGGGAGAGGAATCCCGAGATGGCGCCTAGCAACTCGCATGGGGTCTGGCCCTTTTGAGGCCAACAGAGCGGGTCCCTGAGGTCCCCGTCGTAACTCGAGAAGACCCTCCTCAACGCGAGAAAATCCAGGAGGTTCTCCCCTGCAGGCGAGAGGAGGCCCATTTCCGCAGAGGCATCTCAGGGCTAATCACACCTCACCTCTGGAACGTCGAAAGGGTCCTTCACACCCTTGGTGCAACTCAAGAAGTTCCCCGACATACCTTTCTCTACTCGACAGGAAACACGAGGGTCCCGCCCACATCCAGAGGAGCCCCGTTTCCGCCTCGTAGCGCGAGGTGACGGATCCTTTCCCTGCTTCGTCGGGAAAGAATTCCCGGCGTTCCCGTCTCATCTCAAGAGGAGGCCCTCTCAACAGGGATGGCGAGAGGAACTCCAGGGTCGTGCCACCATTCCAAGAGTCCCCCAGATGTGTCAGTCCATTCCAGAGGAACCTCTTTTCCCTTCACCGGCTCGTCTTTCACGCCGAGGATCGACTCACACCAAGGTGGCACTTGGCACAGCCCTGTGGGAAAGCCTCGTGGGAAAGCCTCGAGGGAAAGCCTCCAAGGAAAGCCACAGATCCCTTGATCCACGTGACAGGAAGCGTGACCCTACTGCTGCAGCTAGGGAGGGAAGCGCACCTGCATGCCCCCACTCGAGACGAGGCCTGACTCCCCTGGGGAGACTCAGAGGAACCCCAAAATCAAAGTCAACATTGTAGAGGAATCCTCAGGTTCCGGCCACGACTCCACACAAGGTCTTAGGCCCCGGCATGGACGGGAGAGGAATCCCGAGATGGACCCTAGCAACTCGCACGGGGACTGGCCTTTCCTGAGGCCACTAGAGCGGGTCCCTGAGGTCCCCGTGGTAGCTCGAGAAGACCTGCCGCAGCTCAAGAAAATCCCGGAGGTTCTCCCCTCCAGGCGAGATGAGGCCCATTTCCGCTGAGGCCTCTCGAGGCTGATCACACCTCAGCTCTGGAACTTCTAAAGGCTCCTTCACACCCTTGGTTCAAATCAAGAAGTTTCCCAACATACCCGTCTCCACTCGTGAGGAAACACGAGGGTCCCGCCCACATCCAGAGGAGCCCCGTTTCCGCCTCGTAGCTCGAGATGAGGGATCCTTTCCCTGCTTCGTCGGGAAAGAATTCCCGGCGTTCCCGTCACATCTCAAGAGGAGGCCATCTCAACAGGAACGGCGAGAGGTACTCCAGGGTCGTGCCACCATTCCAAGGGTCCCCCAGAAGTCTCAGTCCATTCCAGAGGAACCTCTTTTCCCTTCAACGGCTCGTCTTTCACGCCGAGGATCGACTCACACCAAGGTGGTACTTGGAACAGCCCTGTGGGAAAGCCTCGTGGGAAAGCCTCGAGGGAAAGCCTCGAGGGAAAGCCAGAGATCCCTGGATCCACGTGACAGGAAGCGTGACACTACTGCTCCAGGTCGGGAGGAAAGCAGACGTGCATGCCCCCACTCGAGACGAGGCCTGACTCCGCTGGGGAGACTCAGAAGCACCCCAAGATCCATGGCAACACTGGAGAGGAATCCTCAGGTTCCCGCCCCGGCTCCACACAAGATCTTAGGCCCCGGCATGGTCGGGAGAGGAATCCCAAGAGGGCCCCTAGCAACTCGCACGGGGACTGGCCTTTCTTGAGGCCAACAGAGCGGGTCCCTGAGGTCCCCGTCGTAACTCGAGAAGACCTGCCGCAACTCGAGAAAATCCAGGAGGTTCTCCCCTCCAGGCGAGATGAGGACCATATCTGCCGAGGCATCTCGAGGGTGATCACACGTCACCTCTGGAACTTCGAAAGGGTCCTTCACACCCTTGGTGATAATCAAGAAGTTCCCCGACATACCCGTCTCCACTGGAGAGGAAACACGAGGGTCCCGCCCACATCCAGAGGAGCCCGGTTTCCGCCTCGTAGCTCGAGATGAGGGATCCTTTCCCTGCTTCGCCGGGAAAGAGTTCCCGGCGTTCCCGTCGCATCTCAAGAGGAGGCCATCTCAACAGGAACGGCGAGAGGAACTCCAGGGTCGTGCCACCATTCCAAGAGTCCCCCAGATGTCTCAGTCCATTCCAGAGGAAGCTCTTTTCCCTTCACCGGCATGTGTTTCACGCCGAGGATCGACTCACTCCAAGGTGGAACGTGGCACAGCTCTGTGGGAAGCCTCGTGGAAAGCCTCGAGGGAAAGCCTCGAGGGAAAGCCACAGATCCCTTGATCCATGTGTCGGGAAGCGTGACACAACGGCTGCAGCTCGGGAGGAAAGCGCACGTGCATGCCCCCACTCGAGACGATCCCTGACTCCGCTGGGGAGACTCAAAAACACCCCAAGATCCATGGCAACACTGGAGAGGAATCCTCAGGTTCCGGCCCCGACTCCACACAAGGTCTTAGGCCCCAGCATCGACGGGAGAAGAATCCCGAGAGGGCCCCTAGTAACTCGCATGGCGACTCGCCTTTTCTGAGGCCACCAGAGCGGGTCCCAGAGGTCCCCGTGGTAACTCGAGAAGACCTGCTGCAACTCGAGAAAATCCAGGAGGTTCTCCCCTCCAGGCGAGATGAGGCCCATTTCCGATGAGGCGTTTCGAGGATGATCACACTTCACCTCTGGAACTTCGAAAGGGTCCTTCGCACCCTTGGTGCAAATCAATTAGTTTCCCAACATACCCGTCTCCACTCGAGAGGAAACACGAGGGTGCCGCCCACATCCAGAGGAGCCCCGTTTCCGCCTCGTAGCTCGAGATGAGGGATCCTTTCCCTGCTTCGTTGGGAAAGAGTTCCCGGCGTTCCCGTCGCATCTCAAGTGGAGGCCCTCTCAACAGGAACGGCGAAAGGAACTCCAGGGTCGTGCCACCATTCCAAGAGGCCCCGAGATATCTCAGTCCATTCCAGAGGAACCTCTTTTCCCTTCACCGGCTCGTTTTTCACGCCGAGGATCGACTCACACCAAGGTGGCACGTGGCACAGCCCTGTGGAAAAGCCTCGTGGGAAAGCCTCGAGGGACAGCCTCGAGGGAAAGACACAGATCCCTTGATCCACGTGACAAGAAGAGTGACACTTCTGCTGCAGCTCGGGAGGAAAGCGCCCGTATATGACCCAGTTCGAGACTAGGCCTGAGACCCCTGGGGAGACTCAGAAGCATCCCAAGATCCATGGCAACACTGGAGAGGAATCCTCAGGTTCAGGCCCCGACTCCACACAAGGACTTAGGCCCCGGCATGGACGGGAGAGGAATCCCGAGATGGCCCCTAGCAACTCGCATGGGGACTGGCCCTTCCTGTGGCCACCAGAGCGGGTCCCTGAGGTCCCCGTCGTAACACGAGAAGACCTGCCGCAACTCGAGAAAATCCAGGAGGTTCTCCCCTCCAGGCGAGATGAGGCCCATTTCGGCTGAGGCTTCTCGAGGCTGATCACACCTCAACTCTGGAACTTCGAAAGTGTCCTTCACACCCTTGGTGCAAATCAAGAAGTTCCCCGACATACCCGTCTCCACTCCAGAGGAAACACGAGGGTGCCGCCCACATCCAGAGGAGCCCCGTTTCCGCCTCGTAGCTCGAGATGAGGGATCCTTTCCCTGCTTCGTCGGGAAAGAGTTCCCGGCGTTCCCGTCTCATCTCAATAGGAGGCCCTCTCAACAGAAACGGCGAGAGGAACTCCAGGGTCGTGCCACCATTCCAAGAGTCCCCCAGATGTCTCAGTCCATTCCAGAGGAACCTCTTTTCCCTTCACCGGCTCGTCTTTCACGCCGAGGATCGACTCACACCAAGGTGGTACGTGGCACAGCCCTGTGGGAAAGCCTCGTGGGAAAGCCTCGAGGGACAGCCTCGAGGGAAAGCCACAGATCCTTTGATCCACGTGACAGGAAGCCTGACACTACTGCTGCAGCTCGGGAGGAATGCGCACGTGCATGCCCCCACTCGAGACGAGGCCTGACTCCCCTGGGGAGACTGAGAAGCACACAAAGATCCATGGCAACACTGGATAGGAATCCTCAGGTTCCGGCCCCGACTCCACACAAGGTCTTAGCCCCCGGCATGGACGGGAGCGGAATCCTGAGAGGTCCCCTAGCTTCTCGCATGGGGACTGTTCTTTTCTGAGGCCACCTGGGCGGGTAACTGAGGTCCCCATCGTAACTGGAGAAGACCTGCCGCAACTCGAGAAAATCCAGGAGGTTCTCCACTCCAGGCGAGATGAGTCCCATTTCCGCTGAGGCGTCTCGAGGCTGATCACACCTCACCTCTGGAACTTCGAAAGGGTCATTCAAACCCTTGGTGCAAATCAAGAAGTCCCCCGACATACCCATCTCCACTCGAGAGGAAACACGAGGGTCCCGCCCACATCCAGAGATGCCCCGTTTCCGCCTCGTAGCTCGAGATGAGGGATCCTTTCCCTGCTTCGTCGGGAAAGAGTTCCCGGCGTTCCCGTCGCATCTCAAGAGGAGGCCCTCTCAACAGGAATGGCGAGAGGAACTCCAGGGTCGTGCCACCATTCCAAGAGTCCCCCAGATGTCTAGGTCCATTCCAGAGGAAACTCTTTTCCCTTCACCGGCTCGTCTTTCACGCCGAGGATCGACTCACACCAAGGTGGCACGTGGCACAGCCCTGTGGGAAAGCCTCGTGGGAAAGCCTCGAGGGACAGCCTCGAGGGAAAGCCACAGATCCCTTGATCCATGTGACAGGAAGCGTGACACTACTGCTGCAGCTCGGGAGGAAAGCGCCCGTACATGACCCCGTTCTAGACGAGTCCTGAGTCCCCTGGGGAGACTCAGAAGCACCCCAAGATACATGGCAACACAGGAGAGGAATCCTCAGGTTCCGGCCCCGACTCCACCCAAGGTCTTAGGCCCCGGTATGGCCGGGAGAGGCATCCCGAGATGGCCCCTAGAGACTCGCATGGGGACTGGCCTTTCCTGAGGCCACCAGAGCGGGTCCTTGAGTTCCCCGTCATAACTCGTGAAGACATGCCGCAACTCGAGAAAATCCAGAAGGTTCTCCCCTCCAGGCGAGTTGAGGCCCATTTCCGCTGATGCATATCGAGGCTGATCACACCTCACCTCTGGAACTTCGAAAGGGTCCTTCACACCCTTGGTGCAAATCAAGAAGTTCCCCGACATACCCGTCTATACTCGAGAGGAAACACGAGGTTCCCGCCCACATCCAGAGGCGCCCCATTTCCGCCTCGTAGCTAGAGATGAGGGATCCTTTCCCTGCTTCGTCGGGAAAGAGTTCCCGGCGTTCCCGTCACATCTCAAGAGGAGGCCCTCTCAACAGGAACGGCGAGAGGAACTCCAAGGTCGTGTCACCATTCCAAGAGTCCCCCAGATGTCTCAGTCCATTCCAGAGGAACCTCCTTTCCCTTCACCGGCTCGTCTTTCACGCCGAGGATCGACTCACACCAAGGTGGCACGTTGCACAGCCCTGTGGGGAAGCCTCATGGGAAAGCCTCGAGGGAAAGCCTCGAGGGAAAGCCACAGATCCCTTGATCCACGTGACAGGAAGCGTGACACTACTGCTGCAGCTCGGGAGGAAAGCACACGTGCATGCCCCCACACGAGACGAGGCCTGACTCCCCTGGGGAGACTCAGAAGCACCCCAAGATCCATGGCAACACTGGAGAGGAATCCTCAGGTTCCGGCCTCGACTCAACACAAGGTCTTAGGCCCCGGCATGGACAGGAGAGGAATCCCCAGTGGGCCCCTAGCAACTCGCACGGGGACTGGCCTTTCCTGCGGCCACCAGAGCGGGTCCCTGAGGTCCCCGTCGTAACTCGAGAAGACCTGATGCACCTCGAGAAAATCCAGAAGGTTCTCCCCTCCAGGCGAGATGAGACCCATTTCCGCTGAGGCGTCTCGAGGCTGATCACACCTCACCTCTGGAACTTCGAAAGGGTCCTTCACACCCTTGGTGCAAAGCAAGAAGTTCCCCGACATACCCGTCTATACTCGAGAGGAAACACGAGGTTCCCGCCCACATCCAGAGGCGCCCCATTTCCGCCTCGTAGCTCGAGATGAGGGATCCTTTCCCTGCTTCGTCGGGAAAGAATTCCCGGCGTTCCCGTCGCATCTCAAGAGGAGGCCATCTGAACAGGAACGGCGAGAGGTACTCCAGGGTCGTGTCACCATTCCAAGGGTCCCCCAGAAGTCTCAGTCCATTCCAGAGGAACCTCTTTTCCCTTCAACGGCTCGTCTTTCACGCCGAGGATCGACTCACACCAAGGTGGTACTTGGAACAGCCCTGTGGGAAGCCTCGTGGAAAGCCTCGAGGGAAAGCCTCGAGGGAAAGCCACAGATCCCTTGATCCATGTGTCGGGAAGCGTGACACAACGGCTGCAGCTCGGGAGGAAAGCGCACGTGCATGCCCCCACTCGAGACGATCCCTGACTCCGCTGGGGAGACTCAAAAACACCCCAAGATCCATGGCAACACGGGAGAGGAATCCTCAGGTTCCGGCCCCGACTCCACACAAGGTCTTAGGCCCCAGCATCGACGGGAGAAGAATCCCGAGAGGGCCCCTAGTAACTCGCATGGCGACTCGCCTTTTCTGAGGCCACCAGAGCGGGTCCCAGAGGTCCCCGTGGTAACTCGAGAAGACCTGCTGCAACTCGAGAAAATCCAGGAGGTTCTCCCCTCCAGGCGAGATGAGGCCCATTTCCGATGAGGCGTTTCGAGGATGATCACACTTCACCTCTGGAACTTCGAAAGGGTCCTTCGCACCCTTGGTGCAAATCAATTAGTTTCCCAACATACCCGTCTCCACTCGAGAGGAAACACGAGGGTGCCGCCCACATCCAGAGGAGCCCCGTTTCCGCCTCGTAGCTCGAGATGAGGGATCCTTTCCCTGCTTCGTTGGGAAAGAGTTCCCGGCGTTCCCGTCGCATCTCAAGTGGAGGCCCTCTCAACAGGAACGGCGAAAGGAACTCCAGGGTCGTGCCACCATTCCAAGAGGCCCCGAGATATCTCAGTCCATTCCAGAGGAACCTCTTTTCCCTTCACCGGCTCGTTTTTCACGCCGAGGATCGACTCACACCAAGGTGGCACGTGGCACAGCCCTGTGGAAAAGCCTCGTGGGAAAGCCTCGAGGGACAGCCTCGAGGGAAAGACACAGATCCCTTGATCCACGTGACAAGAAGAGTGACACTTCTGCTGCAGCTCGGGAGGAAAGCGCCCGTACATGACCCAGTTCGAGACTAGGCCTGAGACCCCTGGGGAGACTCAGAAGCATCCCAAGATCCATGGCAACACTGGAGAGGAATCCTCAGGTTCAGGCCCCGACTCCACACAAGGACTTAGGCCCCGGCATGGACGGGAGAGGAATCCCGAGATGGCCCCTAGCAACTCGCATGGGGACTGGCCCTTCCTGCGGCCACCAGAGCGGGTCCCTGAGGTCCCCGTCGTAACACGAGAAGACCTGCCGCAACTCGAGAAAATCCAGGAGGTTCTCCCCTCCAGGCGAGATGAGGCCCATTTCGGCTGAGGCTTCTCGAGGCTGATCACACCTCAACTCTGGAACTTCGAAAGTGTCCTTCACACCCTTGGTGCAAATCAAGAAGTTCCCCGACATACCCGTCTCCACTCCAGAGGAAACACGAGGGTGCCGCCCACATCCAGAGGAGCCCCGTTTCCGCCTCGTAGCTCGAGATGAGGGATCCTTTCCCTGCTTCGTCGGGAAAGAGTTCCCGGCGTTCCCGTCTCATCTCAATAGGAGGCCCTCTCAACAGAAACGGCGAGAGGAACTCCAGGGTCGTGCCACCATTCCAAGAGTCCCCCAGATGTCTCAGTCCATTCCAGAGGAACCTCTTTTCCCTTCACCGGCTCGTCTTTCACGCCGAGGATCGACTCACACCAAGGTGGTACGTGGCACAGCCCTGTGGGAAAGCCTCGTGGGAAAGCCTCGAGGGACAGCCTCGAGGGAAAGCCACAGATCCTTTGATCCACGTGACAGGAAGCCTGACACTACTGCTGCAGCTCGGGAGGAATGCGCACGTGCATGCCCCCACTCGAGACGAGGCCTGACTCCCCTGGGGAGACTGAGAAGCACACAAAGATCCATGGCAACACTGGATAGGAATCCTCAGGTTCCGGCCCCGACTCCACACAAGGTCTTAGCCCCCGGCATGGACGGGAGCGGAATCCTGAGAGGTCCCCTAGCTTCTCGCATGGGGACTGTTCTTTTCTGAGGCCACCTGGGCGGGTAACTGAGGTCCCCATCGTAACTGGAGAAGACCTGCCGCAACTCGAGAAAATCCAGGAGGTTCTCCACTCCAGGCGAGATGAGTCCCATTTCCGCTGAGGCGTCTCGAGGCTGATCACACCTCACCTCTGGAACTTCGAAAGGGTCATTCAAACCCTTGGTGCAAATCAAGAAGTCCCCCGACATACCCATCTCCACTCGAGAGGAAACACGAGGGTCCCGCCCACATCCAGAGATGCCCCGTTTCCGCCTCGTAGCTCGAGATGAGGGATCCTTTCCCTGCTTCGTCGGGAAAGAGTTCCCGGCGTTCCCGTCGCATCTCAAGAGGAGGCCCTCTCAACAGGAATGGCGAGAGGAACTCCAGGGTCGTGCCACCATTCCAAGAGTCCCCCAGATGTCTAGGTCCATTCCAGAGGAAACTCTTTTCCCTTCACCGGCTCGTCTTTCACGCCGAGGATCGACTCACACCAAGGTGGCACGTGGCACAGCCCTGTGGGAAAGCCTCGAGGGAAAGCCTGGAGGGAAAGCCTCGAGGGAAAGCCACAGATCCCTTGATCCATGTGACAGGAAGCGTGACACTACTGCTGCAGCTCGGGAGGAAAGCGCCCGTACATGACCCCGTTCTAGACGAGTCCTGAGTCCCCTGGGGAGACTCAGAAGCACCCCAAGATACATGGCAACACAGGAGAGGAATCCTCAGGTTCCGGCCCCGACTCCACCCAAGGTCTTAGGCCCCGGTATGGCCGGGAGAGGCATCCCGAGATGGCCCCTAGAGACTCGCATGGGGACTGGCCTTTCCTGAGGCCACCAGAGCGGGTCCTTGAGTTCCCCGTCATAACTCGTGAAGACATGCCGCAACTCGAGAAAATCCAGAAGGTTCTCCGCTCCAGGCGAGTTGAGGCCCATTTCCGCTGATGCATATCGAGGCTGATCACACCTCACCTCTGGAACTTCGAAAGGGTCCTTCACACCCTTGGTGCAAATCAAGAAGTTCCCCGACATACCCGTCTATACTCGAGAGGAAACACGAGGTTCCCGCCCACATCCAGAGGCGCCCCATTTCCGCCTCGTAGCTAGAGATGAGGGATCCTTTCCCTGCTTCGTCGGGAAAGAGTTCCCGGCGTTCCCGTCACATCTCAAGAGGAGGCCCTCTCAAGAGGAACGGCGAGAGGTACTCCAGGGTCGTGCCACCATTCCAAGAGTCCACCAGATGTCTCAGTCCATTCCAGAGGAACCTCTTTTCCCTTCAATGGGTCGTCTTTCACGCCGAGGATCGACTCACACCAAGGTGGTACTTGGCACAGCCCTGTGGGAAAGCCTCGTGGGAAAGCCTCGAGGGAAAGCCTCGAGGGAAAGCCACAGATCCCTGGATCCACGTGACAGGAAGCGTGACACTACTGCTCCAGGACGGGAGGAAAGCACACGTGCATACCCCCACTCGAGACGAGGCCTGACTCAGCTGGGGAGACTCAGAAGCACCCCAAGATCCATGGCAACACTGGAGAGGAATCCTCAGGTTCCCGCCCCGGCTCCACACAAGGTCTTAGGCCCCGGCATGGTCGGGAGAGGAATCCCGAGAGGGCCCCTAGCAACTCGCACGGGGACTGGCCTTTCTTGAGGCCACCAGATCGGGTCCCTGCGGTCCCCGTCGTAACTCGAGAAGACCTGCCGCAACTCGAGAAAATCCAGGAGGTTCTCCCTTCCAGGCGAGATGAGGACCATATCTGCCGAGGCATCTCGAGGGTGATCACACGTCACCTCTGGAACTTCGAAAGGGTCCTTCACACCCTTGGTGATAATCAAGAAGTTCCCCGACATACCCGTCTCCACTCGAGAGGAAACACAAGGGTCCCGCCCACATACAGAGGAACCCGGTTTCCGCCTCGTAGCTCGAGATGAGGGATCCTTTCCCTGCTTCGCCGGGAAAGAATTCCCGGCGTTCCCGTCGCATCTCAAGAGGAGGCCATCTCAACAGGAACGGCGAGAGGAACTCCAGGGTCGTGCCACCATTCCAAGAGTCCCCCAGATGTCTCAGTCCATTCCAGCGGAAGCTCTTTTCTCTTCACTGGCATGTGTTTCACGCCGAGGATCGACTCACACCAAGGTGGAACGTGGCACAGCTCTGTGGGAAGCCTCGTGGAAAGCCTCGAGGGAAAGCCTCGAGGGAAAGCCACAGATCCCTTGATCCATGTGTCGGGAAGCGTGACACAACGGCTGCAGCTCGGGAGGAAATCGCACGTGCATGCCCCAACTCGAGACGGGGCATGACCCCCTGGGGAGACTCAGAAGCACCCCAAGATCCATGGCAACACTGGAGAGCAATCCTCAGGTTCCGGCCCCGACTCCACACAAGGTCTTAGGCCCCAGCATCGACGGGAGAGGAATCCCGAGAGGGCCCCTAGCAACTCGCATGGGTACTGGCCTTTCCTGAGGCCACCAGAGCGGGTCCCTGAGGTCCCCGTCGTAACTCGAGAAGACCTGCTGCAACTCGAGAAACTCCAGGAGGTTCTCCCCTCCAGGCGAGATGAGGCCCATTTCCGCTAAGGCGTCTCGAGGCTAATCACACCTCACCTCTGTCACTTCGAAAGGGTCCTTCACACCCTTGGTGCAAATCGAGAAGTTCCCCGACATTCCCGTCTCCACTCGAGAGGATACACGAGGGTCCCTCCCACATCCAGAGGAGCCCTGTTTCCGCCACGTAGCTCGAGATGAGGGATCCTTTCCCTGCTTCATCGGGAAAGAGTTCCCGGCGTTCCCGTCGCATCTCAAGAGGAGGCCCTCTCAACAGGAACGGCGAGAGGAACTCCAGGGTAGTGCCACCATTCCTAGAGTCCCCCAGATGTCTCAGTCCATTCCAGAAGAACCTCTTTTCCCTTCACCGGCTCGTCTTTCACGCCGAGGATCGACTCACACCAAGGTGGCACTTGGCACAGCCCTGTGGGAAAGCCTCGTGGGAAAGCCTCGAGGGAAAGCCTCGAGGGAAAGCCTCGAGGGAAAGCCACAGATCCCTTGATCCACGTGACAGGAAGCGTGACCCTACTGCTGTAGCTCGGGAGGGAAGCGCACGTGCATCCCCCACTCGAGACGAGGCCTGACTCCCCTGGGGAGACTCAGAGGTACCCCAAAATCCATTTCAACACTGGAGAGGAATCCTCATGTTCCGGCCACGACTCCACACAAGGTCTTAGGCCCCGGCATGGGCGGGAGAGGAATTCCGAGATGGCCCCTAGCAACTCGCATGGGGACTGGCCCTTCCTGAGGCCACCAGAGCGGGTCCCTGAGGTCCCCGTCGTAACTCGAGAAGACCTGCCGCAACTCGAGAAAATCCAGGAGGTTCTCCCCTCCAGGCGAGATGAAGCCCATTTCCGCAGAGGCTTCTCGGGGCTAATCACACCTCACCTCTGGAACGTCGAAAGGGTCCTTCCCACCCTTGGTGCAACTCATGAAGTTCCCCGACATACCCGTCTCCACTCGAGAGGAAACACGAGGGTCCCGCCCACATCCAGAGGAGCCCCGTTTCCGCCTCGTAGCTCGAGGTGAGGGATCCTTTCCCTGCTTCTTCGGGATAGAATTCCCGGCGTTCCTGTCGCATCTCAAAAGGAGGCCCTCTCAACAGGAACGGCGAGAGGAACTCCAGGGTCGTGCCAGCATTCCAAGAGTCCCCCAGATGTCTCAGTTCTTTCCAAGGGAACCTCTTTTCCCTTCACCGGTTCGTCTTTCACGCCGAGGATCGACTCACACCAAGGCGGCACTTGACACAGCCCTGTGGGAAAGCCTCGTGGGAAAGCCTCGAGGGAAAGACTCGAGGGAAAGCCACAGATCCCTTGATCCACGTGACAGGAAGGGTGACCCTACTGCTACAGCTCCGGAGGGAAGCGCACGTGCATACACCCACTCGAGACGAAGCCTGACTCCCCTGGGGAGACTCAGAGGCACCCCAAAATCAATGTCAACACTGGAGAGGAATCCTCAGATTCTGGCCCCGACTCCACTCAAGGTCTTAGGCCCCGGCATCGACGGGAGAGGAATCCCGAGATGGCGCCTAGCAACTCGCATGGGGTCTGGCCCTTTTGAGGCCACCAGAGCGGGTCCCTGAGGTCCCCGTGGTAACTCGAGAAGACCTGCCGCAACTCGAGAATATCCAGGAGGTTCTCCCCTGCAGGCGAGATGAGGCCCATTTCCGCAGAGGCTTCTCGTGGCTAACCACACCTCACCTCTGGAACGTCGAAAGGGTCCATCACACCCTTGGTACAACTCAAGAAGTTCCCCGACATACCTTTCTCTACTCGAGAGGAAGCATGAGGGTCCCGACCACATCCAGAGGAGCCCCGTTTCCGCCTCGTAGCGCGAGGTGACGGATCCTTTCCCTGCTTCGTCGGGAAAGAATTCCCGGCGTTCCCGTCTCATCTCAAGAGGAGGCCCTCTCAACAGGAACGGCGAGAGGAACTCCAGGGTCGTGCCACCATTCCAAGAGTCCCCCAGATGTGTCAGTCCATTCCAGAGGAACCTCTTTTCCCTTCACCGGCTCGTCTTTCACGCCGAGGATCGACTCACACCAAGGTGGCACTTGGCACAGCCCTGTGGGAAAGCCTCGTGGGAAAGCCTCGAGGGAAAGCCTCCAAGGAAAGCCACAGATCCCTTGATCCACGAGACAGGAAGCGTGACCCTACTGCTGCAGCTAGGGAGGGAAGCGCACCTGCATGACCCCACACGAGACGAGGCCTGACTCCCCTGGGGAGACTCAGAGGCACCCCAAAATCCATGTCAACACTGGAGAGGAAACCTCAGGTTCCGGCCCCGACTCCACACAAGGTCTTAGGCCCCGGCATCGACGGGAGAGGAATCCCGAGTTGGCCCCTAGCAACTCGCATGGGGTCTGGCCCTTCCTGAGGCCACCAGAGCGGGTCCCTGAGGTCCCCGTGGTAACTCGAGAAGACCTGCCGCAACTCGAGAATATCCAGGAGGTTCTCCCCTGCAGGCGAGATGAGGCCCATTTCCGCAGAGGCTTCTCGTGGCTAACCACACCTCACCTCTGGAACGTCGAAAGGGTCCATCACACCCTTGGTACAACTCAAGAAGTTCCCCGACATACCCGTCTCCCCTCGAGAGCAAACACGAGGGTCCCGCCCACATCCAGAGGAGCCCCGTTTCCGCCTCGTGGCTCGAGGTGAGGGATCCTTTCCCTGCTTCATCGGGAAAGAGTTCCCGGCGTTCCCGTCGCATCTCAAGAGGAGGCCCTCTCAACAGGAACGGCGAGAGGAACTCCAGGGTAGTGCCACCATTCCAAGAGTCCCCCAGATGTCTCAGTCCATTCCAGAAGAACCTCTTTTCCCTTCACCGGCTCGTCTTTCACGCCGAGGATCGACTCACACCAAGGTGGCACTTGGCACAGCCCTGTGGGAAAGCCTCGTGGGAAAGCCTCGAGGGAAAGCCTCGAGGGAAAGCCTCGAGGGAAAGCCACAGATCCCTTGATCCACGTGACAGGAAGCGTGACCCTACTGCTGCAGCTCGGGAGGGAAGCGCACGTGCATCCCCCACTCGAGACGAGGCCTGACTCCCCTGGGGAGACTCAGAGGTACCCCAAAATCCATTTCAACACTGGAGAGGAATCCTCATGTTCCGGCCACGACTCCACACAAGGTCTTAGGCCCCGGCATGGGCGGGAGAGGAATTCCGAGATGGCCCCTAGCAACTCGCATGGGGACTGGCCCTTCCTGAGGCCACCAGAGCGGGTCCCTGAGGTCCCCGTCGTAACTCGAGAAGACCTGCCGCAACTCGAGAAAATCCAGGAGGTTCTCCCCTCCAGGCGAGATGAAGCCCATTTCCGCAGAGGCTTCTCGGGGCTAATCACACCTCACCTCTGGAACGTCGAAAGGGTCCTTCCCACCCTTGGTGCAACTCATGAAGTTCCCCGACATACCCGTCTCCACTCGAGAGGAAACACGAGGGTCCCGCCCACATCCAGAGGAGCCCCGTTTCCGCCTCGTAGCTCGAGGTGAGGGATCCTTTCCCTGCTTCTTCGGGATAGAATTCCCGGCGTTCCTGTCGCATCTCAAAAGGAGGCCCTCTCAACAGGAACGGCGAGAGGAACTCCAGGGTCGTGCCAGCATTCCAAGAGTCCCCCAGATGTCTCAGTTCTTTCCAAGGGAACCTCTTTTCCCTTCACCGGTTCGTCTTTCACGCCGAGGATCGACTCACACCAAGGCGGCACTTGACACAGCCCTGTGGGAAAGCCTCGTGGGAAAGCCTCGAGGGAAAGACTCGAGGGAAAGCCACAGATCCCTTGATCCACGTGACAGGAAGGGTGACCCTACTGCTACAGCTCCGGAGGGAAGCGCACGTGCATACACCCACTCGAGACGAAGCCTGACTCCCCTGGGGAGACTCAGAGGCACCCCAAAATCAATGTCAACACTGGAGAGGAATCCTCAGATTCTGGCCCCGACTCCACTCAAGGTCTTAGGCCCCGGCATCGACGGGAGAGGAATCCCGAGATGGCGCCTAGCAACTCGCATGGGGTCTGGCCCTTTTGAGGCCACCAGAGCGGGTCCCTGAGGTCCCCGTGGTAACTCGAGAAGACCTGCCGCAACTCGAGAATATCCAGGAGGTTCTCCCCTGCAGGCGAGATGAGGCCCATTTCCGCAGAGGCTTCTCGTGGCTAACCACACCTCACCTCTGGAACGTCGAAAGGGTCCATCACACCCTTGGTACAACTCAAGAAGTTCCCCGACATACCTTTCTCTACTCAAGAGGAAGCATGAGGGTCCCGACCACATCCAGAGGAGCCCCGTTTCCGCCTCGTAGCGCGAGGTGACGGATCCTTTCCCTGCTTCGTCGGGAAAGAATTCCCGGCGTTCCCGTCTCATCTCAAGAGGAGGCCCTCTCAACAGGAACGGCGAGAGGAACTCCAGGGTCGTGCCACCATTCCAAGAGTCCCCCAGATGTGTCAGTCCATTCCAGAGGAACCTCTTTTCCCTTCACCGGCTCGTCTTTCACGCCGAGGATCGACTCACACCAAGGTGGCACTTGGCACAGCCCTGTGGGAAAGCCTCGTGGGAAAGCCTCGAGGGAAAGCCTCCAAGGAAAGCCACAGATCCCTTGATCCACGAGACAGGAAGCGTGACCCTACTGCTGCAGCTAGGGAGGGAAGCGCACCTGCATGACCCCACACGAGACGAGGCCTGACTCCCCTGGGGAGACTCAGAGGCACCCCAAAATCCATGTCAACACTGGAGAGGAAACCTCAGGTTCCGGCCCCGACTCCACACAAGGTCTTAGGCCCCGGCATCGACGGGAGAGGAATCCCGAGTTGGCCCCTAGCAACTCGCATGGGGTCTGGCCCTTCCTGAGGCCACCAGAGCGGGTCCCTGAGGTCCCCGTGGTAACTCGAGAAGACCTGCCGCAACTCGAGAATATCCAGGAGGTTCTCCCCTGCAGGCGAGATGAGGCCCATTTCCGCAGAGGCTTCTCGTGGCTAACCACACCTCACCTCTGGAACGTCGAAAGGGTCCATCACACCCTTGGTACAACTCAAGAAGTTCCCCGACATACCCGTCTCCCCTCGAGAGCAAACACGAGGGTCCCGCCCACATCCAGAGGAGCCCCGTTTCCGCCTCGTGGCTCGAGGTGAGGGATCCTTTCCCTGCTTCGTCGGGAAAGAATTCCCGGCGATCCCGTCTCATCTCAAGAGGAGGTCCTCTCAACAGGAACGGCGAGAGGAACTCCAGGGTCGTGCCACCATTCCAAGAGACCCCCAGATGTCTCAGTCCATTCCAGAGAACCTCTTTTCCCTTCACCGGCTCGTCTTTCACGCCGAGGATCGACTCACACCAAGGTGGCACTTGGCACAGCCCTGTGGGAAAGCCTCGTGGGAAAGCCTCGAGGGAAAGCCACAGATCCCTTGATCCACGTGACAGGAAGCGTGACCCTACTGCTGCAGCTCGGGAGGGAAGCGCACGTGCATCCCCCACTCGAGACGAGGCCTGACTCCCCTGGGGAGACTCAGAGGTACCCCAAAATCCATTTCAACACTGGAGAGGAATCCTCATGTTCCGGCCACGACTCCACACAAGGTCTTAGGCCCCGGCATGGGCGGGAGAGGAATTCCGAGATGGCCCCTAGCAACTCGCATGGGGACTGGCCCTTCCTGAGGCCACCAGAGCGGGTCCCTGAGGTCCCCGTCGTAACTCGAGAAGACCTGCCGCAACTCGAGAAAATCCAGGAGGTTCTCCCCTCCAGGCGAGATGAAGCCCATTTCCGCAGAGGCTTCTCGGGGCTAATCACACCTCACCTCTGGAACGTCGAAAGGGTCCTTCCCACCCTTGGTGCAACTCATGAAGTTCCCCGACATACCCGTCTCCACTCGAGAGGAAACACGAGGGTCCCGCCCACATCCAGAGGAGCCCCGTTTCCGCCTCGTAGCTCGAGGTGAGGGATCCTTTCCCTGCTTCTTCGGGATAGAATTCCCGGCGTTCCTGTCGCATCTCAAAAGGAGGCCCTCTCAACAGGAACGGCGAGAGGAACTCCAGGGTCGTGCCAGCATTCCAAGAGTCCCCCAGATGTCTCAGTTCTTTCCAAGGGAACCTCTTTTCCCTTCACCGGCTCGTCTTTCACGCCGAGGATCGACTCACACCAAGGCGGCACTTGACACAGCCCTGTGGGAAAGCCTCGTGGGAAAGCCTCGAGGGAAAGACTCGAGGGAAAGCCACAGATCCCTTGATCCACGTGACAGGAAGGGTGACCCTACTGCTACAGCTCCGGAGGGAAGCGCACGTGCATACACCCACTCGAGACGAAGCCTGACTCCCCTGGGGAGACTCAGAGGCACCCCAAAATCAATGTCAACACTGGAGAGGAATCCTCAGATTCTGGCCCCGACTCCACTCAAGGTCTTAGGCCCCGGCATCGACGGGAGAGGAATCCCGAGATGGCGCCTAGCAACTCGCATGGGGTCTGGCCCTTTTCAGGCCACCAGAGCGGGTCCCTGAGGTCCCCGTGGTAACTCGAGAAGACCTGCCGCAACTCGAGAATATCCAGGAGGTTCTCCCCTGCAGGCGAGATGAGGCCCATTTCCGCAGAGGCTTCTCGTGGCTAACCACACCTCACCTCTGGAACGTCGAAAGGGTCCATCACACCCTTGGTACAACTCAAGAAGTTCCCCGACATACCTTTCTCTACTCGAGAGGAAGCATGAGGGTCCCGACCACATCCAGAGGAGCCCCGTTTCCGCCTCGTAGCGCGAGGTGACGGATCCTTTCCCTGCTTCGTCGGGAAAGAATTCCCGGCGTTCCCGTCTCATCTCAAGAGGAGGCCCTCTCAACAGGAACGGCGAGAGGAACTCCCGGGTCGTGCCACCATTCCAAGAGTCCCCCAGATGTGTCAGTCCATTCCAGAGGAACCTCTTTTCCCTTCACCGGCTCGTCTTTCACGCCGAGGATCGACTCACACCAAGGTGGCACTTGGCACAGCCCTGTGGGAAAGCCTCGTGGGAAAGCCTCGAGGGAAAGCCTCCAAGGAAAGCCACAGATCCCTTGATCCACGAGACAGGAAGCGTGACCCTACTGCTGCAGCTAGGGAGGGAAGCGCACCTGCATGCCCCCACACGAGACGAGGCCTGACTCCCCTGGGGAGACTCAGAGGCACCCCAAAATCCATGTCAACACTGGAGAGGAATCCTCAGGTTCCGGCCCCGACTCCACACAAGGTCTTAGGCCCCGGCATCGACGGGAGAGGAATCCCGAGTTGGCCCCTAGCAACTCGCATGGGGTCTGGCCCTTCCTGAGGCCACCAGAGCGGGTCCCTGAGGTCCCCGTGGTAACTCGAGAAGACCTGCCGCAACTCGAGAATATCCAGGAGGTTCTCCCCTGCAGGCGAGATGAGGCCCATTTCCGCAGAGGCTTCTCGTGGCTAACCACACCTCACCTCTGGAACGTCGAAAGGGTCCATCACACCCTTGGTACAACTCAAGAAGTTCCCCGACATACCTTTCTCTACTCGAGAGGAATCATGAGGGTCCCGACCACATCCAGAGGAGCCCCGTTTCCGCCTCGTAGCGCGAGGTGACGGATCCTTTCCCTGCTTCGTCGGGAAAGAATTCCCGGCGTTCCCGTCGCATCTCAAGAGGAGGCCCTCTCAACAGGAAGGGCGAGAGGAACTCCAGGGTCGTGCCACCATTCCAAGAGACCCCCAGATGTCTCAGTCCATTCCAGAGGAACCTCTTTTCCCTTCACTGGCTCGTCTTTCACGCCGAGGATCGACTCACACAAAGGTGGCACGTTGCACAGCCCTGTGGGAAAGCCTCGTGGGAAAGCCTCAAGGGAAAGCCACGAGGGAAAGCCACAGATCCCTTGATCCACGTGACAGGAAGCGTGACACTACTGCTCCAGGTCGGGAGGAAAGCACACGTGCATGCCCCCACTCGAGACGAGGCCTGACTCCCCTGGGGAGACTCAGAAGCACCCCAAGATCCATGGCAACACTGGAGAGGAATCCTCAGATTCCGGCCCCGACTTCACACAAGGTTTCAGGCCCCGGTATGGACGGGAGGGGAATCCCGAGATGGCCCCTAGCATCTCGCATGGGGACTGGCCTTCCCTGAGGCCACCAGAGCCGGTCGCTGAGGTCCCCGGGGTAACTCCAGAGGACGTGCCGCAACTCGAGAAAATCCAGGAGGTTCTCCCCTCCAGGCGATATGACGCTCATTTCCGCTGAGGCGTCTCGAGGCTGATCACACCTCACCTCTAGAACTTCGAAAGGGTCCTTCACACCCTTGTTGCAAATCAAGAATTTCCCCGACATACCCGTCTCCACTCGAGAGAAAACACGAGGGTCCCGCCCACATCCAGAGGAGCCCCGTTTCCGGCTCGTAGCTCGAGATGAGGGATCCTTTCCCTGCTTCGTCGGGAAAGAGTTCCCGGCGTTCCCGTCGCATCTCAAGAGGAGGCCCTCTCAACAGGAACGGCGAGAGGAACTCGAGGGTCGTGCAACCATTCCAAGAGTCCCCCAGATGTCTCAGTCCATTCCAGAGAAACCTCTTTTCCCTTCACCGGCTCGACTTCACGCTGAGGATCGACTCACACCAAGGTGGCACGTGGCACAGCCCTGTGGGAAAGCCTCGTGGGAAAGTCTCGAGGGAAAGCCACAGATCCCTTGATCCACGTGACCGGAAGCGTGACACTACTGCTGCAGTTCGGGAGGAAAGCGCACGTCCATGCCGCCACTCGAGACGAGGCCTGACTCCCCTGGGGAGACTCAGAAGCACCCCAAGATCCATGGCAACACTGGAGAGGAATGCTCAGGTTCCGGCCCCGAGTTCACACAAGGTCTTAGGCCCCATCATGGACGGGAGAGGAATCCCGAGATGGCCCCTAGCAACTCGCATGGGGACTGGCCCTTCCTGAGGCCACCAGAGCGGGTCCCTGAGGTCCCCGTCGTCACTCGAGAAGACCTGCCGCAACTCGAGAATATCCAGGAGGTTCTCCCCTCCAGTCGAGAGGAGGCCCATTTCCGCAGAGGCTTCTCGGGGCTAATCACACCTCACCTCTGGAACGTCGAAAGGGTCCTTTCCACCCTTCGTGCAACTCAAGAAGTTCCCCGACATACCCGTCTCCACTCGAGAGCAAACACGAGGGTCCCGCCCACATCCAGAGGAGCCCCGTTTCCGCCTCGTGGCTCGAGGTGAGGGATCCTTTCCCTGCTTCGTCGGGAAAGAATTCCCGGCGTTCCCGTCTCATCTCAAGAGGAGGCCCTCTCAACAGGAACGGCGAGAGGAACTCCAGGGTCGTGCCACCATTCCAAGAGACCCCCAGATGTCTCAGTCCATTCCAGAGAACCTCTTTTCCCTTCACCGGCTCGTCTTTCACGCCGAGGATCGACTCACACCAAGGCGGCACTTGGCACAGCCCTGTGGGAAAGCCTCGTGGGAAAGACTCGAGGGAAAGACTCGAGGGAAAGCCACAGATCCCGTGATCCACGTGACAGGAAGGGTGACCCTACTGCTACAGCTTCGGAGGAAAGCGCACGTGCATACACCCACTCGAGACGAAGCCTGACTCCCCTGGGGAGACTCAGAGGCACCCCAAAATCAATGTCAACACTGGAGAGGAATCCTCAGGTTCTGGCCCCGACTCCACTCAAGGTCTTAGGCCCCGGCATCGACGGGAGAGGAATCCCGAGATGGCGCCTAGCAACTCGTATGGGGTCTGGCCCTTCCTGAGGCCACCAGAGCGTGTCCCTGAGGTCCCTGTCATAACTCGAGAAGACCTGCCTCAACGCGCGAAAATCCAGGAGGTTCTCCCCTGCAGGCGAGAGGAGGCCCATTTCCGCAGAGGCATCTCAGGGCTAATCACACCTCACCTCTGGAACGTCGAAAGGGTCCTTCACACCCTTGGTGCAACTCAAGAAGTTCCCCGACATACCTTTCTCTACTCGACAGGAAACACGAGGGTCCCGCCCACATCCAGAGGAGCCCCGTTTCCGCCTCGTAGCGCGAGGTGACGGAAACTTTCCCTGCTTCGTCGGGAAAGAATTCCCGGCGTTCCCGTCTCATCTCAAGAGGAGGCCCTCTCAACAGGAACGGCGAGAGGAACTCCAGTGTCCTGCCACCATTCCAAGAGTCCCCCAGATGTGTCAGTCCATTCCAGAGGAACCTCTTTTCCCTTCACCGGCTCGTCTTTCACGCCGAGGATCGACTCACACCAGGTGGCACTTGGCACAGCCCTGTGGGAAAGCCTCGTGGGAAAGCCTCGAGGGAAAGCCTCCATGGAAAGCCACAGATCCCTTGATCCACGTGACAGGAAGCGTGACCCTACTGCTGCAGCTGGGGAGGGAAGCGCACCTGCATGCCCCGACTCGAGACGAGGCCTGACTCCCCTGGGGAGACTCAGAGGCACCCCAAAATCAAAGTCAACATTGTAGAGGAATCCTCAGGTTCCGGCCACGACTCCACACAAGGTCTTAGGCCCCGGCATGGACGGGAGAGGAATCCCGAGATGGCCCCTAGCAACTCGCACGGGGACTGGCCTTTCCTGAGGCCACTAGAGCGGGTCCCTGAGGTCCCCGTGGTAACTCGAGAAGACCTGCCGCAGCTCAAGAAAATCCCGGAGGTTCTCCCCTCCAGGCTAGATGAGGCCCATTTCCGCTGAGGCCTCTCGAGGCTGATCACACCTCAGCTCTGGAACTTCTAAAGGCTCCTTCACACCCTTGGTTCAAATCAAGAAGTTTCCCAACATACCCGTCTCCACTCGAGAGGAAACACGAGGGTCCCGCCCACATCCAGAGGAGCCCCGTTTCCGCCTCGTAGCTCGAGATGAGGGATCCTTTCCTTGCTCCGTCGAGCAAGAGTTCCCGGCCTTCCCGTCGCATCTCAAGAGGAGGCCTTCTCAACAGGAACGGCGAGAGGAACTCCAAGGTCGTGTCACCATTCCAAGAGTCCCCCACATGTCTCAGTCCATTCCAGAGGAACCTCTTTTCCCTTCACCGGCTCGTCTTTCACGCCGAGGATCGACTCACACCAAGGTGGCACGTTGCACAGCCCTGTGGGAAAGCCTCGTGGGAAAGCCTCAAGGGAAAGCCACGAGGGAAAGCCACAGATCCCTTGATCCACGTGACAGGAAGCGTGACACTACTGCTCCAGGTCGGGAGGAAAGCACACGTGCATGCCCCCACTCGAGACGAGGCCTGACTCCCCTGGGGAGACTCAGAAGCACCCCAAGATCCATGGCAACACTGTAGAGGAATCCTCAGATTCCGGCCCCGACTCCACACAAGGTTTTAGGCCCCGGCATGGACGGGAGGGGAATCCCGAGATGGCCACTAGGATCTCGCATGGGGACTGGCCTTTCCTGAGGCCACCAGAGCCGGTCGCTGAGGTCCACGCCGTAACTCCAGAGGACGTGCCGCAACTCGAGAAAATCCAGGAGGTTCTCCCCTCCAGGCGATATGACGCTCATTTCCGCTGAGGCGTCTCGAGGCTGATCACACCTCACCTCTGGAACTTCGAAAGGGTCCTTCACACCCTTGGTGCAAATCAAGAATTTCCCCGACATACCCGTCTCCACTCGAGAGAAAACACGAGGGTCCCGCCCACATCCAGAGGAGCCCCGTTTCCGCCTCGTAGCTCGAGATGAGGGATCCTTTCCCTGCTTCGTCGGGAAAGAGTTCCCGACGTTCAAGTCGCATCTCAAGAGGAGGCCCTCTCAACAGGAACGGCGAGAGGAACTCGAGGGTCGTGCCACCATTCCAAGAGTCCCCCAGATGTCTCAGTCCATTCCAGAGAAACCTCTTTTCCCTTCACCGGCTCGTCTTCACGCTGAGGATCGACTCACACCAAGGTGGCACGTGGCACAGCCCTGTGGGAAAGCCTCGTGGGAAAGCCTCGAGGGAAAGACACAGATCCCTTGATTCACGTGACCGGAAGCGTGACACTACTGCTGCAGTTCGGGAGGAAAGCGCACGTCCATGCCGCCACTCGAGACGAGGCCTGACTCCCCTGCGGAGACTCAGAAGCACCCCAAGATCCATGGCAACACTGGAGAGGAATGCTCAGGTTCCGGCCCCGACTTCACACAAGGTCTTAGGCCCCAGCATGGACGGGAGAGGAATCCCGAGATGGCCCCTAGCAACTCGCATGGGGACTGGCCTTTCCTGAGGCCACCAGAGCGGGTCCCTGATGTCCCCGGGGTAACTCGAGAAGACCTGCCGCACCTCGAGAAAATCCAGGATGTTCTCCCCTCCAGGCGAGATGAGGCCCATTTCTGCTGAGGCGTCTCGAGGCTGATCACACCTCAGCTCTGGAACGTCTAAAGGGTACTTCACACCCTTGGTGCAAATCAAGAAGTTTCCCAGCATACCCGTCTCCACTCGAGAGGAAACACGAGGGTGCCGCCCACATCCAGAGGAGCCCCGTTTCCGCCTCGTAGCTCGAGATGAGGGATCCTTTCCTTGCTCCGTCGAGCAAGAGTTCCCGGTGTTCCCGTCGCATCACAAGAGGAGGCCCTCTCAACAGGAACGGCGAGAGGAACTCCAAGGTCGTGTCACCATTCCAAGAGTCCCCCAGATGTCTCAGTCCATTCCAGAGGAACCTCCTTTCCCTTCACCGGCTCTTCTTTCACGCCGAGGATCGACTCACACCAAGGTGGCACGTTGCACAGCCCTGTGGGGAAGCCTCATGGGAAAGCCTCGAGGGAAAGCCTCGAGGGAAAGCCACAGATCCCTTGATCCACGTGACAGGAAGCGTGACACTACTGCTGCAGCTCGGGAGGAAAGCACACGTGCATGCCCCCACTCGAGACGAGGCCTGACTCCCCTGGGGAGACTCAGAAGCACCCCAAGATCCATGGCAACACTGTAGAGGAATCCTCAGGTTCCGGCCTCGACTCGACACAAGGTCTTAGGCCCCGGCATGGACGGGAGAGGAATCCCGAGTGGGCCCCTAGCAACTCGCACGGGGACTGGCCTTTCCTGCGGCCACCAGAGCGGGTCCCTGAGGTCCCCGTCGTAACTCGAGAAGACCTGATGCACCTCGAGAAAATCCAGAAGGTTCTCCCCTCCAGGCGCGATGAGACCCATTTCCACTGAGGCGTCTCGAGGCTGATCACACCTCACCTCTTGAACTTCGAAAGGGTCCTTCACACCCTTGGTGCAAAGCAAGAAGTTCCCCGACATACCCGTCTATACTCGAGAGGAATCACGAGGTTCCCGCCCACATCCAGAGGCGCCCCATTTCCGCCTCGTAGCTCGAGATGAGGGATCCTTTCCCTGCTTCGTCGGGAAAGAGTTCCCGGCGTTCCCGTCGCATCTCAAGAGGAGGCCCTCTCAAGAGGAACGGCGAGAGGTACTCCAGGGTCGTGCCACCATTCCAAGAGTCCCCCAGATGTCTCAGTCCATTCCAGAGGAACCTCTTTTCCCTTCAACGGCTCGTCTTTCACGCCGAGGATCGACTCACACCAAGGTGGTACTTGGCACAGCCCTGTGGGAAAGCCTCATGGGAAAGCCTCGAGGGAAAGCCTCGAGGGAAAGCCACAGATCCCTGGATCCACGTGACAGGAAGCGTGACACTACTGCTCCAGGTCGGGAGGAAAGCACACGTGCATGCCCCCACTCGAGACGAGGCCTGACTCCGCTGGGGAGACTCAGAAGCACCCCAAGATCCATGGCAACACTGGAGAGGAATCCTCAGGTTCCCGCCCCGGCTCCACACAAGATCTTAGGCCCCGGCATGGTCGGGAGAGGAATCCCGAGAGGTCCCCTAGCAACTCGCACGGGGACTGGCCTTTCTTGAGGCCACCAGAGCGGGTCCCTGAGGTCCCCGTCGTAACTCGAGAAGACCTGCCGCAACTCGAGAAAATCCAGGAGGTTCTCCCCTCCAGGCGAGATGAGGACCATATCTGCCGAGGCATTTCGAGGGTGATCACACGTCACCTCTGGAACTTCGAAAGGGTCCTTCACACCCTTGGTGATAATCAAGAAGTTCCCCGACATACCCGTCTCCACTCGAGAGGAAACACGAGGGTCCCGCCCACATCCAGAGGAGCCCGGTTTCCGCCTCGTAGCTCGAGATGAGGGATCCTTTCCCTGCTTCGCCGGGAAAGAGTTCCCGGCGTTCCCGTCGCATCTCAAGAGGAGGCCATCTCAACAGGAACGGCGAGAGGAACTCCAGGGTCGTGCCACCATTCCAAGAGTCCCCCAGATGTCTCAGTCCATTCCAGAGGAAGCTCTTTTCCCTTCACCGGCATGTGTTTCACGCCGAGGATCGACTCACTCCAAGGTGGAACGTGGCACAGCTCTGTGAAAAGCCTCGTGGAAAGCCTCGAGGGAAAGCCTCGAGGGAAAGCCACAGATCCCTTGATCCATGTGTCGGGAAGCGTGACACAACGGCTGCAGCTCGGGAGGAAAGCGCACGTGCATGCCCCAACTCGAGACGGGGCATGACCCCCTGGGGAGACTCAGAAGCACCCCAAGATCCATGGCAACACTGGAGAGCAATCCTCAGGTTCCGGCCCCGACTCCACACAAGGTCTTAGGCCCCAGCATCGACGGGAGAGGAATCCCGAGAGGGCCCCTAGCAACTCGCATGGGTACTTGCCTTTCCTGAGGCCACCAGAGAGGGTGCCAGAGGTCCCCGTCGTAACTCGAGAAGACCTGCTGCAACTCGAGAAAATCCAGGAGGTTCTCCACTCCAGGCGAGATGAGGCCCATTTCCGCTAAGGCGTCTCGAGGCTAATCACACCTCACCTCTGGCACTTCGAAAGGGACCTTCACACCCTTGGTGCAAATAGAGAAGTTCCCCGACATTCCCGTCTCCAATCGAGAGGAAACACGAGGGTCCCTCGCACATCCAGAGGAGCCCTGTTTCTGCCTCGTAGCTCGAGATGAGGGATCCTTTCCCTGCTTCGTCGGGAAAGAGTTCCCGGCGTTCCCGACGCATCTCAAGAGGAGGCCCTCTCAACAGGAACGACGAGAGGAACTCCAGGGTCGTGCCACCAGTCCAAGAGTCCCCCAGATGTCTCAGTCCATTCCAGAGGAACCTCTTTTCCCTTCACCGGCTCGTCTTTCACGCCGAAGATCGACTCACACCAAGGTGGCACGTAGAACAGCCCTGTGGGAAAGCCTCATGGGAAAGCCTCGAGGGAAAGCCTCAGATCCCTTGATCCACGTGACAGGAAGCGTGACACTACTGCTGCAGCTCGGAAGGAATGCGCACGTGCCTGCCCCCACTCGAGACGATCCCTGACTCCGCTGGGGAGACTCAAAAACACCCCAAGATCCATGGCAACACTGGAGAGGAATCCTCAGGTTCCGGCCCCTACTCCACACAAGGTCTTAGGCCCCAGCATCGACGGGAGAAGAATCCCGAGAGGGCCCCTAGTAACTAGCATGGCGACTCGCCTTTTCTGAGGCCACCAGAGCGGGTCCCAGAGGTCCCCGTCGTAACTCGAGAAGACCTGCCGCAACTCGGGAAAATCCAGGAGGTTCTCTCCTCCAGGCGAGATGAGGCCCATTTCCGATGAGGCGTTTCGAGGATGATCACACTTCACCTCTGGAACTTCGAAAGGGTCCTTCGCACCCTTGGTGCAAATCAATTAGTTTCCCAACATACCCGTCTCCACTCGAGAGGAAACACCAGGGTGCCGCCCACATCCAGAGGAGCCCCGTTTCCGCCTCGTAGCTCGAGATGAGGGATCCTTTCCCTGCTTCGTCGGGAAAGAGTTCCCGGCGTTCCCGTCGCATCTCAAGTGGAGGCCCTCTCAACAGGAACGGCGAAAGGAACTCCAGGGTCGTGCCACCATTCCAAGAGGCCCCGAGATATCTCAGTCCATTCCAGAGGAACCTCTTTTCCCTTCACCGGCTCGTTTTTCACGCCGAGGATCGACTCACACCAAGGTGGCACGTGGCACAGCCCTGTGGAAAAGCCTCGTGGGAAAGCCTCGAGGGACAGCCTCGAGGGAAAGCCACAGATCCCTTGGTCCACGTGACAGGAAGCCAGAAACTACTGCTGCAGCTCGGGAGGAAAGCGCACATGCATGCCCGCACTCGAAATGACGCCTGACTCCCCTGGGGAGACTCGAAAGCCCACAAAGATCCATGGCAACACCGGAGAGGAATCCTCAGGTTCCGGTCCCGACTCCACACAAGGTCTTAGGCCCCGGCATGGACGGGAGAGGAATCCCGAGAGGGCCCCAAGCTCTCGCATGGGGACTGTTCTTTCCTGAGGCCACCAGAGCGGGTCCCTGAGGTCCCCGTCGTAACACGAGAAGACATGCCACAACTCGAGAAAATCCAGGAGGTTCTCCCCTCCAGGCGAGATGAGGCCCATTTCCGCTGAGGCGTCGTCTCGAGGCTCATCACACCTCACGTCTGGAACTTCGAAGTGTCCTTCAAAACCTTGGTGCAAATCAAGAAGTTCCCCGACATACCCGTCTCCACTCGAGAGGAAACACGAGGGTCCCGCCCACATCCAGAGGCGCCCCGTTTCCGCCTCGTAGCTCGAGATGAGGGATCCTTTCCCTGCTTCGTCGGGAAAGAATTCCCGGCGTTCCCGTCGCATCTCAAGAGGAGGCCCTCTCAAGAGGAACGGCGAAAGGTACTCCAGGGTCGTGCCACCATTCCAAGGGTCCCCCAGATGTCTCAGTCCATTCCAGAGGAACCTCTTTTCCCTTCAACGGCTCGTCTTTCACGCCGAGGATCGACTCACACCAAGGTGGTACTTGGCACAGACCTGTGGGAAAGCCTCGTGGGAAAGCCTCGAGGGAAAGCCTCGAGGTAAAGCCACAGATCCCTGGATCCACGTGACAGGAAGCGTGACACTACTGCTCCAGGTCGGGAGGAAAGCACACGTGCATGCCCCCACTCGAGACGAGGCCTGACTCCGCTGGGGAGACTCAGAAGCACCCCAAGATCCATGGCAACACTGGAGAGGAATCCTCAGGTTCCCGCCCCGGCTCCACACAAGATCTTAGGCCCCGGCATGGTCGGGAGATGAATCCCGAGAGGGCCCCTAGCAACTCGCACGGGGACTGGCCTTTCTTGAGGCCACCAGAGTGGGTCCCTGAGGTCCCCGTCGTAACTCGAGAAGGCCTGCCGCAACTCGAGAAAATCCAGGAGGTTCTCCCCTCCAGGCGAGATGAGGACCATATCTGCCGAGGCATCTCGAGGGTGATCACACGTCACCTCTGGAACTTCGAAAGGGTCCTTCACACCCTTGGTGATAATCAAGAAGTTCCCCGACATACCCGTCTCCACTGGAGAGGAAACACGAGGGTCCCGCCCACATCCAGAGGAGCCCGGTTTCCGCCTCGTAGCTCGAGATGAGGGATCCTTTCCCTGCTTCGCCGGGAAAGAGTTCCCGGCGTTCCCGTCGCATCTCAAGAGGAGGCCATCTCAACAGGAACGGCGAGAGGAACTCCAGGGTCGTGCTACCATTCCAAGAGTCCCCCAGGTGTCTCAGTCCATTCCAGAGGAAGCTCTTTTCCCTTCACCGGCATGTGTTTCACGCCGAGGATCGACTCACTCCAAGGTGGAACGTGGCACAGCTCTGTGGGAAGCCTCGTGGAAAGCCTCGAGGGAAAGCCTCGAGGGAAAGCCACAGATCCCTTGATCCATGTGTCGGGAAGCGTGACACAACGGCTGCAGCTCGGGAGGAAAGCGCACGTGCATGCCCCAACTCGAGACGTGGCATGACCCCCTGGGGAGACTCAGAAGCACCCCAAGATCCATGGCAACACTGGAGAGCAATCCTCAGGTTCCGGCCCCGACTCCACACAAGGTCTTAGGCCCCAGCATCGACGGGAGAGGAATCCCGAGAGGGCCCCTAGCAACTCGCATGGGTACTGGCCTTTCCTGAGGCCACCAGAGCGGGTCCCAGATTTCCCCGTCGTAACTCGAGAAGACCTGCTGCAACTCGAGAAAATCCAGGAGGTTCTCCCCTCCAGGCGAGATGTGGCCCATTTCCGCTAAGGCGTCTCGAGGCTAATCACACCTCACCTCTGGCACTTCGAAAGGGACATTCACACCCTTGGTGCAAATCGAGAAGTTCCCCGACATTCCCGTCTCCACTCGAGAGGAAACACGAGGGTCCCGCCCACATCCAGAGGAGCCCTGTTTCCGCCTCGTAGCTCGAGATGAGGGATCCTTTCCCTGCTTCGTCGGGAAAGAGTTCCCGGCGATCCCGTCGCATCTCAAGAGGAGGCCCTCTCAACAGGAACGACGAGAGGAACTCCAGGGTCGTGCCACCAGTCCAAGAGTCCCCCAGATGTCTCAGTCCATTCCAGAGGAACCTCTTTTCCCTTCACCGGCTCGTCTTTCACGCCGAAGATCGAATCACACCAAGGTGGCACGTAGAACAGCCCTGTGGGAAAGCCTCATGGGAAAGCCTCGAGGGAAAGCCTCAGATCCCTTGATCCACGTGACAGGAAGCATGACAGTACTGCTGCAGCTCGAGAGGAAAGCGCACGTGCATGCCCCCACTCGAGACGATCCCTGACTCCGCTGGGGAGACTCAAAAACACCCCAAGATCCATGGCAACACTGGAGAGGAATCCTCAGGTTCCGGCCCCGACTCCACACAAGGTCTTAGGCCCCAGCATCGACGGGAGAAGAATCCCGAGAGGGCCCCTAGAGACTCGCATGGCGACTCGCCTTTTCTGAGGCCACCAGAGCGGGTCCCAGAGGTCCCCGTCGTAACTCGAGAAGACCTGCCGCAACTCGAGAAAATCCAGGAGGTTCTCCCCTCCAGGCGAGATGAGGCCCATTTCCGATGAGGCGTTTCGAGGATGATCACACTTCACCTCTGGAACTTCGAAAGGGTCCTTCGCACCCTTGGTGCAAATCAATTAGTTTCCCAACATACCCGTCTCCACTCGAGAGGAAACACGAGGGTGCCGCCCACATCCAGAGGAGCACCGTTTCCGCCTCGTAGGTCGAGATGAGGGATCCTTTCCCTGCTTCGTCGGGAAAGAGTTCCCGGCGTTCCCGTCGCATCTCAAGTGGAGGCCCTCTCAACAGGAACAGCGAAAGGAACTCCAGGGTCGTGCCACCATTCCAAGAGGCCCCGAGATATCTCAGTCCATTCCAGAGGAACCTCTTTTCCCTTCACCGGCTCGTTTTTCACGCCGAGGATCGACTCACACCAAGGTGGCACGTGGCACAGCCCTGTGGAAAAGCCTCGTGGGAAAGCCTCGAGGGACAGCCTCGAGGGAAAGCCACAGATAACCTGATCCACGTGACAAGAAGAGTGACACTTCTGCTGCAGCTCGGGAGGAAAGCGCCCGTACATGACCCAGTTCGAGACTAGGCTTGAGACCCCTGGGGAGACTCAGAAGCACCCCAAGATCCATGGCAACACTGGAGAGGAATCCTCAGGTTCAGGCCCCGACTCCACACAAGGACTTAGGCCCCGGCATGGACGGGAGAGGAATCCCGAGATAGCCCCTAGCAACTCGCATGGGGACTGGCCCTTCCTGCGGCCACCAGAGCGGGTCCCTGAGGTCCCCGTCGTAACACGAGAAGACCTGCCGCAACTCGAGAAAATTCAGGAGGTTCTCCCCTCCAGGCGAGATGAGGCCCATTTCGGCTGAGGCTTCTCGAGGCTGATCACACCTCAACTCTGGAACTTCGAAAGTGTCCTTCACACCCTTGGTGCAAATCAAGAAGTTCCCCGACATACCCGTCTCCACTCCAGAGGAAACACGAGGGTGCCGCCCACATCCAGAGGAGCCCCGTTTCCGCCTCGTAGCTCGAGATGAGGGATCCATTCCCTGCTTCGTCGGGAAAGAGTTCCCGGCATTCCCGTCGCATCTCAAGAGGAGGCCCTCTCAACAGAAACGGCGAGAGGAACTCCAGGGTCGTGCCACCATTCCAAGAGTCCCCCAGATGTCTCAGTCCATTCCAGAGGAACCTCTTTTCCCTTCACCGGCTCGTCTTTCACGCCGAGGATCGACTCACACCAAGGTGGCACGTGGCACAGCCCTGTGGGAAAGCCTCGTGGGAAAGCCTCGAGGGACAGCCTCGAGGGAAAGCCACAGATCCTTTGATCCACGTGACAGGAAGCCTGACACTACTGCTGCAGCTCGGGAGGAAAGCGCACGTGCATGCCCCCACTCGAGACGAGGCCTGACTCCCCTGGGGAGACTCAGAAGCACGCAAAGATCCATGGCAACACTGGAGAGGAATCCTCAGGTTCCGGCCCCGACTCCACACAAGGTCTTAGCCCCCGGCATGGACGGGAGCGGAATCCTGAGAGGTCCCCTAGCTTCTGGCATGGGGACTGTTCTTTTCTGAGGCCACCAGGGCGGGTAACTGAGGTCCCCATCGTAACTGGAGAAGACCTGCCGCAACTCGAGAAAATCCAGGAGGTTCTCCACTCCAGGCGAGATGAGTCCCATTTCCGCTGAGGCGTCTCGAGGCTGATCACACCTCACCTCTGGAACTTCGAAAGGGTCATTCAAACCCTTGGTGCAAATCAAGAAGTTCCCCGACATACCCATCTCCACTCGAGAGGAAACACGAGGGTCCCGCCCACATCCAGAGATGCCCCGTTTCCGCCTCGTAGCTCGAGATGAGGGATCCTTTCCCTGCTTCGTCGGGAAAGAGTTCCCGGCGTTCCCGTCGCATATCAAGAGGAGGCCCTCTCAACAGGAATGGCGAGAGGAACTCCAGGGTCGTGCCACCATTCCAAGAGTCCCCCAGATGTCTAGGTCCATTCCAGAGGAACCTCTTTTCCCTTCACCGGCTCGTCTTTCACGCCGAGGATCGACTCACACCAAGGTGGCACGTGGCACAGCCCTGTGGGAAAGCCTGGTGGGAAAGCCTCGAGGGACAGCCTCGAGGGAAAGCCACAGATCCCTTGATCCATGTGACAGGAAGCGTGACACTACTGCTGCAGTTCGGGAGGAAAGCGCCCGTACATGACCCCGTTCTAGACGAGTCCTGAGTCCCCTGGGGAGACTCAGAAGCACCCCAAGATACATGGCAACACAGGAGAGGAATCCTCAGGTTCCGGCCCCGACTCCACCCAAGGTCTTAGGCCCCGGTATGGACGGCAGAGGCATCCCGAGATGGCCCCTAGAGACTCGCATGGGGACTGGCCTTTCCTGAGGCCACCAGAGCGGGTCCTTGAGTTCCCCGTCGTAACTCGTGAAGACATGCCGCAACTCGAGAAAATCCAGAAGGTTCTCCCCTCCAGGCGAGTTGAGGCCCATTTCCACTGATGCATCTCGAGGCTGATCACACCTCACCTCTGGAACTTCGAAAGGGTCCTTCACACCCTTGGTGCAAATCAAGAAGTTCCCCGACATACCCGTCTATACTCGAGAGGAAACACGAGGTTCCCGCCCACATCCAGAGGCGCCCCATTTCCACCTCGTAGCTCGAGATGAGGAATCCTTTCCCTGCTTCGTCGGGAAAGAGTTCCCGGCGTTCCCGTCGCATCTCAAGAGGAGGCCCTCTCAAGAGGAACGGCGAGAGGTACTCCAGGGTCGTGCCACCATTCCAAGAGTCCCCCAGATGTCACAGTCCATTCCAGAGGAACCTCTTTTCCCTTCACCGGCTCGTCTTTCACGCCGAGGATCGACTCACACCAAGGTGGCACGTGGCACAGCCCTGTGGGAAAGCCTCGTGGGAAAGCCTCGAGGGACAGCCTCGAGGTAAAGCCACAGATCCTTTGATCCACGTGACAGGAAGCCTGACACTACTGCTACAGCTCGGGAGGAAAGCACACGTGCATGCCCCCACTCGAGACGAGGCCTGACTCCCCTGGGGAGACTCAGAAGCACACAAAGATCCATGGCAACACTGGAGAGGAATCCTCAGGTTCCGGCCACGACTCCACACAAGGTCTTAGCCCCCGGCATGGACGGGAGCGGAATCCTGAGAGGTCCCATAGCTTCTCGCATGGGGACTGTTCTTTTCTGAGGCCACCAGGGCGGGTAACTGAGGTCCCCATCGTAACTTGAGAAGACCTGCCGCAACTCGAGAAAATCCAGGAGGTTCTCCACTCCAGGCGAGATGAGTCCCATTTCCGCTGAGGCGTCTCGAGGCTGATCACACCTCACCTCTGGAACTTCGAAAGGGTCATTCAAACCCTTGGTGCAAATCAAGAAGTCCCCCGACATACCCATCTCCACTCGAGAGGAAACACGAGGGTCCCGCCCACATCCAGAGATGCCCCGTTTCCGCCTCGTAGCTCGAGATGAGGGATCCTTTCCCTGCTTCGTCGGGAAAGAGTTCCCGGCGTTCCCGTCGCATCTCAAGAGGAGGCCCTCTCAACAGGAATGGCGAGAGGAACTCCAGGGTCGTGCCACCATTCCAAGAGTCCCCCAGATGTCTAGGTCCATTCCAGAGGAACATCATTTCCCTTCACCGGCTCGTCTTTCACGCCGAGGATCGACTCACACCAAGGTGGCACGTGGCACAGCCCTGTGGGAAAGCCTCGTGGGAAAGCCTCGAGGGACAGCCTCGAGGGAAAGCCACAGATCCCTTGATCCATGTGACAGGAAGCGTGACACTACTGCTGCAGCACGGGAGGAAAGCGCCCGTACATGACCCCGTTCTAGACGAGTCCTGAGTCCCCTGGGGAGACTCAGAAGCACCCCAAGATACATGGCAACACAGGAGAGGAATCCTCAGGTTCCGGCCCCGACTCCACCCAAGGTCTTAGGCCCCGGTATGGACGGCAGAGGCATCCCGAGATGGCCCCTAGAGACTCGCATGGGGACTGGCCTTTCCTGAGGCCACCAGAGCGGGTCCTTGAGTTCCCCGTCGTAACTCGTGAAGACATGCCGCAACTCGAGAAAATCCAGAAGGTTCTGCCCTCCAGGCGAGTTGAGGCCCATTTCCGCTGAGGCATCTCGAGGCTGATCACACCTCACCTCTGGAACTTCGAAAGGGTCCTTCCCACTCTTGGTGCAACTCAAGAAGTTCCCCGACACACCCGTCTCCACTCGAGAGGAAACACGAGGGTCCCGCCCACATCCAGAGGAGCCCCGTTTCCGCCTCGTACTGGGAGGTGACGGATCCTTTCCCTTTTTCGTCGGGAAAGAATTCCCGGCGTTCCCGTCGCATCTCAAGAGGAGGCCCTCTCAACAGGAACGGCGAGAGGAACTCCAGGGTCGTGCCACCATTCCAAGAGACCCCCAGATGTCTCAGTCCATTCCAGAGGAACCTCTTTTCCCTTCACCGGCTCGCCTTTCACGCCGAGGATCGACTCACACCAAGGTGGCACTTGGCACAGCCCTGTGGGAAAGCCTCGTGGGAAAGCCTCGAGGGAAAGCCTCGAGGGAAAGCCACAGATCCCTTGATCCACGTGACAGGAAGCGTGACCCTACTGCTGCAGCTCGGGAGGGAAGCGCACGTGCATGCCCCCACTCGAGACGAGGCCTGACTCCCCTGGGGAGACTCAGAGGCACCCCAAAATCCATGTCAACACTGGAGAGGAATCCTCAGGTTCCGGCCACGACTCCACACAAGGTCTTAGGCCCCGGCATCGAAGGGAGAGGAATCCCGAGATGGCCCCTAGCAACTCGCATGGGGACTGGCCCTTCCTGAGGCCACCAGAGCGGGTCCCTGAGGTCCCCGTCGTCACTCGAGAAGACCTGCCGCAACTCGAGAAAATCCAGGAGGTTCTCCCCTCCAGGCGAGATGAAGCCCATTTCCGCAGAGGCTTCTCGGGGCTAATCACACCTCACCTCTGGAACGTCGAAAGGATCCTTCCCACCCTTGGTGCAACTCATGAAGTTCCCCGACATACCCGTCTCTACTCGAGAGGAAACACGAGGGTCCCGCCCACATCCAGAGGAGCCCCGTTTCCGCCTCTT